>NW_005354385.1:13085171-13125499 GCF_000412655.1 Myotis brandtii | reverse complement strand
TTGAAGGGGGACCTTATGTATAAGGTGGCAGGATTCTCAGGTGATGGTACTGAACTCTTCCCATTTGAAAAATAGATTGGTTGTCTCTGCCTCTGAGAATTCACTTGGGACCCAGGAACCATCAAGGTACCTGTTCCTGGCTCAGCTTCCCAGAACCTGCACACTATCCTTTATTCCTCCTGTCGGCATTCAGTAAGTCAGAACTGCTGCACACCACTGCCATACTTCATGCACAAGATTCCCCAAGGAAAGGAGCTTGGGCCAAAGCTAAGTGTGATACTGACAGTTGCCTCCAGTACAGAGTCAAAAGAGGCAGCAGTTGCAGTCAATTTCTAGTTCCTGAAAAAGAGCCCAGAAATTAAGTTTTCAAAGTGCCTGATGGAAAAGACCTTACAATGAAGAATTTGTGTGTGTGGAACACCCATTTCCCTATAACAATGTATTGAATGCGTAATATAATACCTCAAATATTGCACTGACATAACTTCTCTATTTTTCATTCAAGTTAAGAGTAATTGGAGCCAGGTATCTGGAGCTTCATTTAGTAGAGATAGCAAAGATTAGGAGTCGAACCCAGGATTCCCAAGGATTTCCTAGAATATTGTCGGTGCTTCAGTGCATTGGTGTTTTTGTGAACTTCGATTATTATTCTGAAGACTGCCATAGGTTTGTCTTGAAGGCTGCCCAGATTTCCTTTGGCATTTGCATTCCTGCCCAAGAATTCATGGCTCTCTCTGTTGATTGAACATACTTGGCTCCTTTCCTTTCCCCATCAGAGAGGAAATACCTTTGTATGTTTGGCCCTGTACTTAGTACTATGTACCGTAATGTAAATTTCAGCTGGTAATCAGTTATGGTGAGGTTATAGAAAGTTGAGATGGAGTGTTTGTGGGGATCATGTTAGTTTCTATGGAAAGAAATACATTGATCTGTTGTCTGTTATTTTAAACAAATTAAAAAATATATATATATTTGATTTCAGAGAAGAAGGGAGAGGGAGAGAGAGATAGAAACATCAATGATGAGAGAGAATCATTGATTGGCTGCCTCCTGCATGCCCCCTACTGGGGATCAAGCCTGCAACCCGGGCATGTGCCCTGACCAGGAATTGAACCATGACCTCCTTGTTCATAGGTTGATACTCAACCACTGAGCCACGCTGGCTGGGCCAAAGTAAGTATATGTTTAATAATGAACACCTCCATAGTGTCAGACAGGGATGAGGATTTGGTATGAAAATTTTTGACTTTTCATTTTATACCTCTATATTGTTTGAATTTTTGCCTTTATTTATTTTTCATAATTCTATATGGACAAACCTCAACACCTGGGCTTGACAATTTTCTACCTGCTGATTTTTTTATTTTTACCTCTATCCCACTGTCGCTTCACATCACCCTGGCTATACCCCAGAATTTGTCATCACAAACAATTGTGCTCTCTGAAATCTGAAGTGCCTTTATTCCAGGGTCCCATCACGACCAATATTTACTCCATTGGTACTTCCATCTCCTGGCCCTCGAATCCTTTCTCTTTCCAGTCCATCAGTGCTTTTCCTGTACCCACACACAAAAGAAATGATGCTTGTTATTATTTTCCTAACTAGAGGCCTAGTGCATGAAATTCATGCACTGGAGGGGGGATATCCCTTGGCCCAGCCTGCATCCTCTCTAATTTGGGACCCCTTGAGGGATGTCTGCCGGTTTAGGCCTTGTGGGATAGGGCCTAAACCAGCAGTCAGACATCCCTCTCATAATCCGGGGCTGCTGGCTCCCAACCACTTGCCTGCCTGCCTGCCTGATTGCCCCTAACCTGTTTTGCCTGCCAGCCTGATCACCCCTTAACACTCCCCTGACAGCCTGATCAATGCCTAACTGCTCCCCTGTCGCCCAGTAGCCCCCAACTGCCCTCCCCTGCCAGCCTGGTCACCCCCAACTGCCCTCCCCTGCTGGCCCAGTCGCCCCTAACTGCCTTCCCCTGCTGGCCCTGTCGCCCCTAGCTACCCTCCCTTGCTGGCCTGGTCGCCCCTAACTGCCCTCCTCTACTGGCCTGATCACCCACAATTGCCCTCCCCTGCCAGCCATCTTGTCACTATGAGCACCACCATCTTTGAGGACGTGGGAGTCAATTAGCATATTCCCTCCTTGTTGGCTGTGGGCTCCACCATCTTTGCGACAGCATGAGGGTCAATTAGCATATTCCCTCTTTATTAGGTAGGATGACAAATAAACAAAGAAAGAGACAGTTATAACAAATATTCTAATAAAGGTGTGCCGGTCAGTGATCCAGGTAGGCTTCCTGGAGTTAATCCCATCCCCCGAGGCAGGGAATGTACTTCACACTCTCTCCAAAAGCAACAGAACCACATCAAGAAGAAAAAAAAAAGATAGATTATGCCTCCAGATACCTCCCAGTAGCAGACAGCCTCGCCCAGTCACTTCAAATAAATCTTGATGCAACCAACCTTCAGAGATCTAAAGCATTTTATTCTGGCTGTCTCCCTCATCCTTCCTGGTTAACCCTTTTCTTTTATGGATTGCCCCCTCTCTCTTCTTTATCCTAGTTGGCAATGCATGCTGGCCCCTCTGGGTAAAACATTCTTTTATTAGTTCTCATTTCTCCGTCTTTTCTTCTCTTCATAGAAACTGCTCGCATGACTTCCCCATGCCTGCTATTGGACAGCTGATACTTACCAGCAGTGAAAACCTGCCCTGGCGTGATAAATACCATTTTCATCTGCTTGGCACTGGGTTATACACAGGGAAGTGCAGGGAAAGCTACTAAAAGGCACTAGTTTAACAAGCAATGATGAGAGAACAAGAGATATTACAAATTGGATAAATGTATTCAGAGAGGGAGAGAAGAGGCTCAATGTGTGATAAATTGTGAAAGATGTAGGTTTTTAAAAATGGACCAATTTAAATGAAGAATGTAATAAATTGCTTAGACTTAGTAACTGGCATCTCTTAAAAAACACATAAAAACAAAAAAATGTTTTGAACTTTCTACTAAAAATCTTAAATCATAACAATATTATTTCATTGATCTCCACTTTAAAAAATTGGCATTAAAAGTCCTACCTTAAAAGATCCCGTTCAAATAAGTTAAACAAATGCAGACAAATATTGCATACTCTCACTTATATGTGGAATCTGAAAAAAATGGAACTCATAAAAAGAATAGATTGGGGTAGGGGGAGACAGGGAATGGGTAAAGGTGATCAGAGTGTACAAAACAAACTTCTAATTATAAGATTAATAAATTCTGGGCATCTAATGTACAGCATGGTGACTATAGTTAACAAGACTGTATTGTATTCTTGAAAGTTGCTAAGACAGTAAGGTTTAAAGTTTTCACCACACACACACATATATGGCAGTGGATGTGTTAACTAACCTTACAGTAATTATTTCTCAATATATATGTACAAGAGCCCCAGTGCACGAAAATTCATGCACTCAGGGGGCGGGCCCCTCAGCCCTGCTTGTGCCCTCTCGCAGTCCAGGAGCCCTCAGGGTATGTCTGACTGTCTGGCCTCCCTCTGCGGGAGGCAACTGGGCAGGCTGATCAGGGGACGGTGCTGGCTGGTGAGTGGCTGGCTCCATCCTCCCACTGCCACAGCCGCTGCCACCACCACCGGTGGCCTCCCTCTGCAGGAGGCGACCTGATGGGCCGATCAGGGGACTGCACCACCACTGGTCACTGCTGCCACCCCCATCATCGTCCCCTCCCTCTGCTCGCTGGCATGAGCCTTGGCTGTCCTGGCACCGCCTGCTCGCCAGCCCCGCCCCCTACTGATCAGTCATTCCACTGTTCAGTTGATTTGCATATTATGCTTTTATTATATAGGATATCAAATCATCAGATTGTACAGTAAGTAGTCCATCTTATCCATGGTTTCTTTTCCTGTGGTTTCAGTTACCTGCAATCAATTATGGTCCAAAATTATTAAATGAAAAATTCCAGTAATAAACAATTCATAAATTTTAAATTGTCCATTATTCTTCTCTGTTCCGCTTGGAAGATGAATCACCCCTTTGTCCAGCATATCCCCACTGTATACATTCCTGGCCAGGTAGTAACTTAGTAGCCATCAGATCAACTGACACATTATCATAGTGCTTGTGTTCAAGTAACCCTTATTTTTTTTAGTAATGGCCCCAGAACTCAGGAGAAGTGATGCTGGCAATTTGGATATGCCAAAGAGAAGCCATAATGTGTTTTCTTTGAGTGAAAAGGTGAAAGTTCCTAACTTCATAAGGAAAGAAAAAAAATCATATGCTGATGTTGCTAAGATTTATGGTAAGAACAAATCTATCTGTAAAATTGTGAAAAAGGAAAAATAAGTTCATGCTAGTTTTGCTGTTGCACCTCAGACTGAAGAAGTTACAGTCACAGTGTGTGATAAGTTAGGATGGGAAAGGAATTACATTTGTGGGTAGAAGACATGAACAGAAAACATGTTCCTATTGACGGCAGTGTGTTGCTCCAGGAAGCATCGAGCCTATAGGAAGACTTCAGCAAGCAATCCCCTAAAACTAGTGACACCAAGTCATTTTTTGCAAGTAAGGGATGGTTGAGGAACAGGTTTGGACTGAAAAAAAAATTACTGGAGAGAGAGAGAGAGAGACCACATCACTTTTATTTCAGTATTGTTATAATTGTTCTATTTTATTATTAGTTATTGCTGTTAATCTCTTGCTGTGCCTAATTTTATAAATTGAACTTTATCATAATTATGTATATACAGGATTTGGTACTTTCTATAGTTTCAGGTATCCACTGGGGTTCTTGGAACACATCCCTTGTGGATAAGGGAGGACCATTGTACATCTTAAACTTTCACAATGTTACATGTTAACTACATTGCAATAAAGCTGGGGGGCAGGGGAGACCATGCTTTCAGAATAATTTTTTTGTCTCTTATGCCTGTACCAATTGGTGCCCTCTTTCTGTAAGACCTTGGGTCTATTCTGAGCCACACCACCGTGTAGATGCCCTGACTGGGAGGCAGGAATGGTGTTCTAACACATTCTGCAGTTGCCTATGTTTGCCTGCCGACATTGACTCTAGAAAATGTCTGGGTCAATGATACCCGACTCCTGGATGTCAATTTGGATACACTGAACACAGGCTTGGAGGATAGACCCAGAGATGCAGAGCAGGAGCCAGGGCAGGAGCCCCCTGAGTAGTCTCAGCTCTCCTCTGGGTGGGAGGACCTCAGACCCTGCCAGACCACCCAGCACTGCAAAGCCCTCCACACCTCGCCCCTAACCTGGGTCTGAACTACCACACAGGGCAAGGGTCACGGCTTCCCAGTCACACCCGCATTCTCTGATTTGCAATATTACCCACAGCCTCTGTCTTGTCATTCAATTCAGAGAAAGCCTTTCAACAAGGCCACAGAGGTCACGGAGATGACTTGAAGCTCTGGGGAAGGCAGAGTTTCCCATTTCCTGACTTAACATCTGCCACTCAGTTTGAGGTACCCTTTCTTCCTCTTAGCTTGAAAGAAGAAAAATTATTGAATAGCCCGGGGCTAAGGGTAGTGAAAAATCTCATTACATCTTCTCTGCTATCTTCTCTCAGAATGCATTTGTAGTCAATATTCTTGCAACAAATCATTTTTAATTTGAAAGTTACACTCTCCCATAAAATGTACACAAATATTAGGAGGCTAGGAAGGGAATTGCGATGCTAAGCATATTATAAATACAAGAACTGTTTCCCTAATGCAAGAGGAATAAATTATCAATTTATCTTTCATGGCTGTCTCATCTGGTTATAAATGATAGCAGAGCTTTAACTAAGTATAAATATTGAAGTTCATTAAACAACTAAGATTTCCCCCCAAAATAAAAACAAAACAGTAGAAAGCTGGGACTTCTGTCACATCTCAGTAAATATAAATAGGGAACAAATTGGTTTAAATTAAACAAAATGATATTTAAATGCTGCTGCAAAGTTGATTTAAAAATATAAAGTAAATCTAACAACTTGAACAAAAATGAAAATGACCTTTGACTTTTTTCTACTTTAATGCCATTAGGAATATAAATAGTTATTTTCTTGGAAATAATTGCTAAGATTCTATGGAGTTTAATTCTGCTAAATAATTAACATTCATATGCCACTTTCATAGCCTAAATTAAAAAGAATGAAAGTTATTTGGATGCATATATGTGTGCTTAGAAAAACCAGTCTGAAAGATACCCCACAAGGGAGTTTGGATAAAAGGGGTTCAGTGTCTTACATTTCTGAATATGGGTGTGAGTGTAAGTATGTCCATTCATGTGAGGGGTAGGTGCATATAGACAACAAAACACTTTTAGTTTTTATTCTTCTGTATAGTTTGAACACTTTAAATTAAACACGCATCACTACATAAATGAAAAAAAATGATCTAATATGTCTGCAAATCATTTTAGAATTTAGAAGCGGGAAGAGACCCCATTGATTTTCTCTTCTTCCCCCTATTGGCCAACGGAGATCCAGAGACGCCCACTGTCTCTCATGCAGGGACAGGGCAGAACTCAGGTGGCCACTTCATGGCCCAGGTTCCTCGTGGCCTCCATTAAAAACAAATTTCTACTTGACATTTAACATTTTTAATAAAAAGAAAAGTGTAAAATCCATATGAAAGAAAATCAAATGCACACTTGCTACAATAAGTTATAGATCCTTTGCCTTCAAGTAAACATGCCAGTGACCAAGCTTTTATGGAAGCAACAAAACTCAATTCTGAGAGACCCACACTTTAATTTACTTTCAGCATCTTAAACATGCTCCATGTGAATACAAAGTAGGAGGCTGAGAAGGACCCTGGAGGAAGAACCTCAGTGATAGCTGGCAGATCTCAGGTGAGTTGTGACCACGCTGGCTCTCAGATTTCTTGTCAATGAAAGGATTGGACTAGAAAATGCCAGGTGGGTTATTTACCCTAGGCCTCTATGGAAGCCTGTAAAATCAACCAGCAAGTATCAATTACAGTTGAGGAAGAAAAACTGAAGGATCAGAGACAGAAAAGCAGTCCTAGGTGTCAAGTATGAGGGATGAGTCAAGGCTATAAACAGGCAGACAAGTCAAAGGGTCATGAAATGGATGGAGGGAACAGCTTTGGGAGAGAGAACAAGAGCCTTGATTTTGTGCGGCCCTGGCTTCATACGTACGCAGCACAGAGGGCTCATAATATTCTTACCAATTTGCACGTCCTCCTTGAAATCTCTGGCCAATGTCAACTGTAACAAAGTTTCCAAGTAAAAGCAGAAAACACTGACCTTAGGCTCCATTGATTCACACATCAAATATGCTGCCCTGGTCTTTGATCACTTTATGTGTGGCTTATGTAACATTTCCTATATAACATTCTTTGTCTTTCCCAATTGGGTTATAAGCAAACTATAAGTAAAGGCTGTATTTTACACTGTGCAACTATCAGGGTACCTAGTGAAGCTATTTCAGACTAGGCACTTAGTTATTTCTTTATAAATTGCCAAATAAATGAATAAAATAAAGACTATTGCAAGTTATTTAATTACTCACTCATCCAAAATCCAATTACACATTTATGGAGCACCTACTTTATGTCAACTATTGGCTTAGACGCAGAAGATAAAGAAATAAGCCAGGAAAGAAAATTCCTTCTCCCAAGCACACAGTCAAGCAAACATGTCACTATGTCACATGACCAGTGCCATATCTGGAAGCTGTAGGATCAGAAAACAAAGAGTGTCAGTCTCTTCCTGGAGTGACCAGACGGAGTTGTTGGGAAGGCTTCACCGAGGAGGTAACATCCCCGCCCGCCCCCCCAACCCTGAGTTTTGTGGGGTAATCAGGAGTTTTCCAGGAGGACAAGGAATGAAGGGAATTGCATGGTGTAGAAGTATGTGATACAACTCATTAAGCAAGTCTCCATTCCAAAATTCCTGTGGTTAAAGTGGTGAAAAATGAAGCTGAAAAATAAACAGCCAGACTCAGAAGGGCCTTAAATGCCTTAATAAGAAGTTAATCATCATCTCACAGGGCAGTGATTCCTAGACTTTTAGATTTTACAGACCAGTAAATTTCAAAGACATCTTTAAATGACCAAGTTTTTATTTTATTTGAGTCATTTATTCACAAACTTACATTTGCAAATACTGGCATTTCATAAATAAGAGGACCAGTTTTAAATGCCCAAAAGTAGAAAGAACATAATCTCAGGGGAAAAAAATGTTATCTCACTGAGTAAATTTATGCCTTAAAAATTTCTATAATTTTCTTTGTTTCTCTTTAACTTTGATACATTAAATATTTTGCCACAGACTGGTGCTCATTTCATGAGCTTGAATCTTAGGTCTCTAAATATAGCCAATGAGAAACTTATGAAAATTTTTAAATAAGAGCATTATTCAAACGTCTTTTTTTTCTAAATAAAAATAACTCTTGCATTCCATTTAGACCATTAGCCATGTGTTCCATAAACATTTTCCTATTTCATATTATTGCCTTTTTTTTATTGTTTTAGCGATATGGGGGCCAGGATGTCAAAGGGGCATTAAGCGTGTGGTGATAGCTATATTGGGGGCAGCAAACCCTAGGGAGATCATGCGTGGCTTCAGGTTCCACATTTGCTGCTCAATTTCCACACTGAATCAGAGTAAGGCAGTTCAGGAAGTCACATCAGCCTCCTCAGACAATGCTATACTTAAGCCGTTCTGAAAATTACTTGAAAATATAAAATTAAAATAACTTTTAGCCTTAAATATGAATCATTATACTCATAGGTCAACTTGATTTGTTCCTTGGTTTGTTCATATATGCTCTGTTAATTCCACAGAGGAGCCCAAGTGGCCATACTTCAAGGGGTCTTGTATTTTTATGATTAATGGTGACATTTAACCCCAAATCAAAGAAACGCTAAATGATGGATGAAATTCTAAAGCTTTACAAGTTCAGTCCACTTGGAATTCGTGTCAAAATGCACAGAGGCGCAGCCCAGGCTCATGCTGAAGCTGCTAAATTGGGCACTAAATCTCTGGAGAGTTCAGCACATGAAATCTCTGGTATTTCCTGCTTTTAATTTGTCTAGGAATACTTCAAGGATAGCTTTTCTTATCATATTTCAGAATATGCCCTTGTAAAATGGAGACACGTAGAAGAGATTTGGTTTGTGTTAATAAGGTTGTTTCAAAGCTGACTCAAGATTAATTGTTATATTATGAAGACCAATTCATGTGTCCCTTAACAAGTCATGTATTCCCAAAGGGAAAATGGAGAATGCTTCACACAAATAGCAAGAAACTATTTGGTAAGGCAATAAAAACATATTCTTAAAAAGAAAAGAAAACGACTTAAAAATCCAAAGTTGTAGCATATAGCAGGAATCATAGAGATAGAAACGCTAGTTTCAGTTGGAAGAACTGAGAAATTAATTCTCACTGTCATCAAGCTCTTTGTATTCAGCTTACATGCTTTTAAAAAAAATCCTTCCCTGCTCCCATTTTCCTTTTTCTACTTGGATACCTAAAATGTCAAAATTCATTGACCTTGCAATTCCTACCTGGTGCCCCAAAGTAGTATGTGCACATTTTTCTTAGGCCAGCGGTTTTGAAAGGAAGCATCAGCCGTCTGGAAACATTCAAGGAGGGACACAAGATGAGAAATGCACAGTAACGAATTTCAGCATTCATGTTGATAATATGCTTGACTAATTAATAAGCCTGCATCCCCATTTTTTTTAAGAACTCTCTTGGAATATAGCCTGGGATTTGGCAAACAAATTCTGTTCTTTCACTATGTCACTGGTGCTAAGACTAACTTTGCTTACAAATTTTTTCCATCTATCCTCTCTAATCTTAGAAAAGTTTTAAAAGCCAAAGTGTGTTCTATCGATGCAATGACTGTTTTTTATTTTAAGGGAAATTTCATCTTTTTGTAATCACTGTTCCCCTAAATCAATATCTTTTATTCATAAAACTAAATGCAGTGATTATTTTTTATGTTCTTATTTTTATCCCAATAATTCTTTGACACTTGTACCCCATATCAATCAGTTCTATAGGAAGATATTTACTTTGGTTTGGGGAATATAATGGATCAGAATACACTGGCCAAACTAAGTGACTACTTCTCTTCTCAGACTAAGATCTATTTACATAATTTAGCATAGTGGTTAAAGGGAAACACTGCCAATCACATATGGAATCTCATAATTTTCTTTGTCAAGTAATAAGGCTTTACTGACTCAAGAAGACCCTAGAATGCTTTTCATCTTTTACAAACAGAATTCTGTTTTGGGATTAGAGCAAGGTATGGAGACACACACACACACACACTAAATTTTTTATGAAAGAATTGTATTTTTATTTAGTCAAGTATATTAGTATGCTTTCTATTTGTATAATGCAAAGTAATATGGCCCTACCTTCATCAGTTTTCTCTCCTATTCAACAAAGATTATACCTATAGTTTCCATTTTGCCTCAACTTAATTTATATTAAAGACTGGACCTTGCCCAGGGCATGATAAATCTCATTTTTATGGCCATTTCTCATACTCAAAAACACTTGCCGAGCACATCAGCCTTCTGAGCTTGGCCCTCCAGCACCTTTGTTCTTTAGGCTTGAACCATACAATATTATAACAGGTTACTGGAAGCTAGACCTTGTCTTTAGTTAATTTATTAGCTGTTCTATAGAAAACTTATGACAACCTCTTGTTGGCAAAGAGTAAGTTGCCCAGGAAAATAAAGATCTACTGGACTTCAGATGAGAGCACTTTCATGCTTTGAAGAACCTGAAGCTTACACAATTTGGAGGGCCACTTTTAGGAAACAGAGTATAAAATTACAAACACAAAATTAGGTACAAATTAGGTACACTTTAGAATGAGAAAAACAATCAAGAAATTTGGGAAGTCTTGGAGATGATTTCTAAGATCTCTTGCCAGAAATATTTACACGAAATGCTTCCAGATTGTTATCTGTCTTCCTCTTCCACCTCTAACACATCCTCTACAGCAGTGCTTCTCAACCGTCCTATTGCCGCGACCCTTTAATACAGTTCCTCATGTTGTGGTGACCCCCAACCATAAAATTATTTTCATTGCTACTTCATAACTGTAATTTTGCTACTGTTATGAATCATAATGTAAATATCTGATATGCAGGATGTATTTTCATTGTTACAAATTGAACATAATTAAAGCATAGTGATTAATCACAAAAACAATATGTAATTATATATGTGTTTTCTGATGGTCTTAGGCGACCCCTGTGAAAGGGTCGTTCGACTCCCAAAGGGGTCGAGACCCACAGGTTGAGAACCGCTGCTCTATGGGCTCCTCCAAGTGAGGGCCCTTCATTTTCATATGAGGAAATCTTCAAGAATAATAAGATTGTTTGCAGTTCTTCCTGACTTTTGCCAGCCTTTGAATTTGGGGATGGGCCAAACTACTTGAACTGAGAACCTTGACCATTGATGCCTCTTCAGAATGTTATGAGAAGACTGCCCACTGTGAAGAAATGATGGCAGGAAAGCTCACCTCACTAGGCACTTACCGATTATCGAACGGGTAAAACAGAGACAAATTTTGGCTTCTCTGCCAATATGATAACCATTTTTTGTTGCTTTTGTGGCCACCCTTCATGTTAGATAGATGATAAAATCAGCAATTTCCTTACCCCTAGTATGATTTTAATATGAGAGTTTAGTGGTGACTTAAAAAAAAAACTGGCCTTACTATGCAAATATTGCCACAGAGAACCTCAATGATTCTAAAACCTAAAATCAACCATTCTGCAAGCAAAGTTATATATTTTTTTTATGATTCTCCCCAACTTGTCACTGGCTTATGGCTACTTATTTCTACATAGCCAATCTCTCCATTTAGTTACTGTGGAATACATTTTGCAAAAGATTTATTTCAGAAGATAAACTTAAGTGACAATCCAGACATGTTTTAAAATAAGACCTCACTGCTGCTAGATATAAAAACCCAGGTTGGACTATGTTCTTATCCTAGAACTTCAAAACCCTTAAAGTCTGTAACTCTTTGAAATTATGTTTAAAATTTGATGTGTATGTGCATTTTTCTGTTGGAAAGCCCACAGTTTTCATCAGACTTGCCATTTGCTTCACCTAAAAGAAAATTAAAGAAAGCCCATCTCTGGAGGATTGCCTGAATGATGCATGACCCATTATTTGTCTAAATACTCTAATTGTTTTTGCTAAAATGCACTTCAGATGAGACCATTAGTTATTAGAACAATCCAGACATGTTTGCTGCTGTAAGGATGCTGACAAGGACATTGTTGATTATGTTATGCTGTCTCTTTTATAAGGAAGGAGGTTTGCAGAGAAATACCTGTCTTTTCTTGCTATCAAACTTCATTTTATTCTTCTGAGTAAGCTTGTTTATTTTCCTCTTATAGACAGACAACTGACCCCATTTCCTTCTTCCTATTGTCTTTTAAACATCTTAGAAACAAATAGATAGCCTGCCCACAGACTGTATATAACTTCATAGTATGTACTTTTTGTATTAAATATGTTTCTGGCCTTGTTTTTGCTTTGTTTCGTGTTTCTCACCTACCTCTAATATTGATCATTGTATCGTTTAGGAATTAGGTTGGACAGTGAGCATGAGAAACTCCTCAAAGAAGTGCTTAAACACATAGAGTCTTAGTTGGCTCACATAACAATACCACTTGCCTTCAGGAGAGAAGGACACTTTCCTTCCCACAATTGTTATCCTGTGCTTTCAAGAGGGCGATTCTACTCCAGCACAAAGTCCTCACTCCAGGAATGAATAAACACAAATGTCAAAAGGCATGTACCATTTATGCTTGTTTTCGTTAGCCAGAATTTCATCATATGACCAACCTTTGCTGGAAGGGACACTGGAAGATGTTTTTTGTTTTTTTGTTTTTTGTTTTTCTGGACTCATTATCACCTGGACAAAATCAGGATTTGATTGATAGAAAGAGAAGGAGAGTGACAACATCTTCTGGAACTTCTATGTTATCTTTTTAAAAAATATATATTTTTATTGATTTCAGAGAGGAAGGGAGAGGGAGAATGAGATAGAAAGATCAATGGTCAATGAGAGAGAATCATTGATTGGCACCCCCTACTGGGGATCGAGCCCACAACCTGGGCATGTGTCCTGACTGGGAATCGAACTGTGATCTCCTGGTTCATGGGAGGTCACTTTATGTAATCTTTACAAACCACTTAAAGTCTCTTGACCTAGAGAGTTTTAATAACAAGTTAAATACATCAGATTACAATAGGCTACTGCAAAAGATTCTCAGATAGTTTCTGATATGATGCAACTACAACTCAGGCGTATGAGGTATATAATTCCTGATTAACCTGACTTCTAATTCAAAATCTCCAAGCTGTTTCATTGCTAGAATTTGGGGGGCTCCAGCAAAATTTTATATATAATTTCTATTCTTAGTTAACTGACAAAGAAATAGATCCAATTCATCATTCATGTTGAGTAACCTGCCTTATGCCAGGGACTGTGCTGAGTTATGAGAATTTAAAAGTTCAGTCAGTTCCTAGTCCCAAGATGCATAGTTAAGTAGAAGCAACAGATAGAAAATCCACAATCATGGCAGTGTTTGATATGTGATATGATAGGAGCATGCACATGGCACTATGAGAGCACAGAGCAGGGACCATGACCTGGCTGGGGTGGGAAGGGCAGGAGACATTCTGGAAGAAGTAATACTTGACCTTAGGATTATTTGGATTAGCCTATAGATGTGATAAAGAGGAGATTTCTAGGTTGATGTACATAAGTAGAGAGGTTGCAAGTAACATGAGGTAGCAAAGCAAGGTATGATATTGAAGAGTTCCAGACCCTGATTTTTACATTACAGACCATGGAGAAAGTAGCAAAGTTTTTTTTTTTTAAGGACAGAAGTTATATCCATATATTTGAATATTAAAAATGCTACTTTGATTAGAGACAGGAGAAAAGGTTGGGAGGCTGTTACAATGGTCCAAGTAAGGCTAAACTAGGGCAGTTCTCTGGGGATGGAGAGGAGAGGGTGGATTTGAAAGCTGTTATGTTTGTAGACTTGTCCGAACTTAGGAACTGATCACATGAAGCAGGTGAGTGTTACCAAGAATTTAGAGTCAGCCCACTTCCAGGTTTATGACTTTCTAAACAAAGCATCTTGGTCAGTGGTCGATATTATTTACTAGGAAGAGGGATACAGGGTAAAGAGCTTGTCGGGTGGAGGGAGTCTCAGAAGAGGGATATTATGAAGGGAAGAGATGATTTCTGTTTTTTATATGTTGAAGACAGCTCCGGAAAACCTATGTAGAGTTGCCTAAAGGTAGTCATAATTCCATTTCTTTTTTATTTCTTCAGTAACTTTCTATGGCAATTATTCCCATACCCTTCTTTGTTTCCAACCTCACCTTGTTTGTGAGCTCCTTCCCTGGAGCCACATTCCCTGCACGGTTCCCAGCCCCATCTCCAAACTCACCTCACCTAGTTCCCACTTTCTCTGTGTTCCCATCACAGTGCACTTCTGACTGGTTCCAGGTATGTACCAGGCTCTCTCCTACATCAGGACCCTTGCATAGGCTTTACCCTGTGCTTGAAGGTTCTCTTCATCACACTCCATTCCTTTCACCTAGCCAACTCCTCAAACCCATAGGCAATCCTGTTATATATTCCCAGAGCACCTAATACTCCATGGTCTGTTTTCTTAACTGTTTAGAATTATTTAATGTCCATTGTTCCTGATGGATTTTCAGCCCATGGGGTCAAGGGCCCTGCTTTGCACAGAGCTTAGCTAAAGTACCCAGCAGATGTGTACTGATTAATTGATGATGCACCAGTCCTTCCCAACTTAAAATATGAAAATAACTTCTCTTTCAGCCTACATTCATCTTTAGCCTCTTCCATATATTTCTTCTTTGTTTACCATCACACATTAGAAGATCTTGAAAGAGAAGATGTTCTAGTGTTTGCCCCATGGGCATGGTAAATCATGCAGGCTAGGAGCTAGGCAGAGAAGGCAAGCATAGGCCAGGCAAAGAAAGTATGATAGAGGCCTGAACACTCCCCTACACACAAAGTGTTTACAATTTCCATAGCTCTACCATTTTTCCCTCAGCATTCTGCTCCTCCACTAATTCTTCTTGGGCAATGTATCTGGTGAACTTATTGTGAAATCTAAGAGTTGAATTTGAATTGTTGAGTTGTCTGCCGTGTTTAACACGGTGGACCTTCTGTTCCTTTGCTGGCTTCTCTAACACCACCTCTTCCTGGATCCCACCCTCTCTGACATTCTCATCTCTGCTCCTACACTGTCTTTGTTCCTTTGACCATCTAATAAATGCCAGCTTTTTTTCTTTTTCTTACTCCCCTTAAGCTCCTCGCTGTGCACTGAAGCAATCTCATTCATTCCCAAGATTTCGGCTGCCATCCATAAAATTTCCCATGGGACATCCCACTTCCTCCCATGAAATATGAGTTCTCACAGGAATGAAGTAGGGAATGAGTTGGAAAAGGTCCAGCTTAGATAGAGGCAAATTTGTAGGGTGGAGCTTCGGAGTTTGTCTGCTGGCTCTGTTCCTTAATGAGGAAGATAGGAGGTCTTCTCGAGGGACTGAATGCAGCAGATTTGGAATAAAGAGGGGAGGGGTCCAAATGTGGAGTTGAGATTGAGGATAATTGGAGAAGCACTGTCCAGGAGTGTGTACTAGTCTGTTGAAGGACCACCCAATCACTGAGGAGTGGGCCACCACTTGGCTGGGAGAGTTTTCTCTAGAGCAGCGGTTCTCAACCTATGGGTCGTGACCCCTTTCGGGGTCGAACGACCCTTTCACAGGGGTCGCCTAAAACCATAGGAACACACATATATAATTGCATATTGTTTTTGTGATTAATCACTATGCTTTAATTATGTTCAATTTGTAACAATGAAATTGGGGGTCACCACAACATGAGGAACTGTATTAAAGTGTCTCGGCATTAGGAAGGTTGAGAACCACTGCTCTAGTGGTTTCCCGGAGTCAGCTTGACTTAGTGTAGGAAGCAACAAGGGCTGGATCTGCCCAGGGCTAGAGGTTTGTGTGCCAGGTTTTGTGGTAAAATAAGGAGGAAAGAGAAATGACAACGCTGGGGGAGGATGGGTGAGTACACAGAATATAGGGCATTAGCTGCAGAAGTAGAAAGAGGAGCTAGGAAGGCACTAGTAAACTGGGAGAGATTAGTGACTACAGAATGCCTAATTGCTATCAACCCAAAGCCTGCTCTTAAATAATTTACTTCCATAAACAAAGAAAAAGGGAAAGGCAGCCAACTCTCTTTCTTTTCTGACTGTAGCTTCTGTCTCCTTCTTTTTGCATGTTCTCCTTATGCACCAGAATCATAAGAACAAGTACACCACGAGCACTGACTTGGTGTGATCCAGGCCTGGCTACTCTACTTACCCTGTGATCTTGGGCAAGATCTTTAACCTTTATTTTAATATATATTTTTATTAGATTTCAGAAAGAGGAAGGAACATGGAGAGAGAGATAGAAACTTCAATGATGAGAGAAAATCATCAATCAGCTGCCTCCTGCACGCCCTCCCCTCTGGGGATTGAGCCTGCAACCCGGGTATTTGCCCTGACCGGGAATCAAACTGTGACCTCCCGGTTCATAGGTCGATGCTCAACCACTGAACCACAATGGCTGGGCTGGTTCTTTAACCATTTTAAGCCTAAATCTTCTCAACTAGAAAAGATGATAATAATAGTCCTTCATTCATAAGATTGATGTGAGAATATTGTGAGTCCACATACCAAGCTTATTAAGATACCTGGTACATAATAAATGCTCAATAAAAGTTAGCTCTCATTATTACTAACATCTGTAGAAATTAATATTTGCTAAAGATTGCCTTCTGAACATGAAAAGTTTTCGACAAGTTGTAGATTCTAATGGGGATTTTCTGCCCTGAGAATACATCTTTTGCTGAATTAGCAAAATATTTGAATTGGTGGTGACTCATTTCTCCAATCTAGTTCTGATTCTGTAATGTCCAACTGGGGCTTTTATTTCAACCTGGCAATACAGAAAGCTTGAGATTTACAAACTAGTAGAGAGACAGGCAACTCTATTCTGAAGGCATAATTCCTTGGCCAGGGGTGACAATGTACACTCCTCATTTGTCAAATTAATGTCCCCAGCCTCCTCGCATCACTTCACTGTGACTTAAATTGGAGTTTTGGATGGATAAGAATTTTCTTGAGCAAACTGTTTTTGTCAATCACTGGAACCAAGCAATTTCTGAATTTGCCGCATCAGCATGACACTGTATTCAGTTGTCATTCTCCATAACCCTGTGAGCAGGAAGGCAGTTACCAGGCTGGGCTTGGGAGTCAGGCAGAGCTAGTGTCTAATTCTGGCTATATCACTTATTGGCTTGTGATTTCAAGCAATGTACTTAATCTCTATAAGCCTCAGGGTACTCATCTGTAAAATGGGATGATAATAAGAGTGCCCATTTCATAGGCGTCTGGTCACTATTAATACACACAGTACCTGGCCCATAGATAGTACTCCAAAAATGTTAGCTATTACTAAAGCTTACTGTTTTTTCAACAATCTCAGTCATGTTGTTTTATCCACCCAAGTCCGTGGTCGGCAAACCATGGCTCGCAAGCCACATGCGGCTCTTTGGCCCCTTCAGTGTGGCTCTTCCACAAAATACCACTTGCGGGTGCACACGTACAGTGTGATTGAAACTTCGTGGCCCATGCGCAGAAGTCGGTATTTTATGGAAGAGCCACACTGAAGGGGCCAAAGAGCCGCATGTGGCTCGAAAGCCGCTGTTTGCTGAGCCGCGGTTTGCCGACCACCGACCCAAGTGAAAGAGCTGCTGAAAAAAATACTAGTAAAGTTACATGGTTAGTCTTATTTAAAAAAAAGTGTGACTGTCAATATTAGTCCTTGAGCTAAATACTTCAGTAGTTTCTAGTCAGTCATCAAAATAGAACATTCATTTACAAGAGTGTATGAATAAATTGCAAAAGTGTCACTCTATATGGTGCCATTTCCTTAAGTGTGTTCAGCAGTCTTTGTTGTGGTTGTGGTTGTGGTTATGGTTGTTGCTGCTGTGGTGCTGGTCTTGTTGCTGACGTTCTGTGTCTGCACCACCATCTATAGCAGCGTTTCTCAACCTGTGGGTCGTGACCACTTTGGGGGTCGAACGACCCTTTCACAGGGGTCGCCTAAGACCATCGGAAAACACATATATAATTACATATTGTTTTTGTGATTAATCACTATGCTTTAATTATGTTCAATTTGTAACAATGAAAATACATCCTGCATATCAGATATTTACATTATGATTCATAACAGTAGCAAAATTACAGTTATGAAGTAGCAATGAAAATAATTTTATGGTTGGGGGTCACCACAACATGAGGAACTATATTAAAGGGTCATGGCATTAGGAAGGTTGAGAACCACTGATCTATAGGCAGACAGAACAAGAGTCGTGAGGCTGGGTGGAATCCAGAGAACAAACCAATTCTGTCTCTTCCCTAGGGGACAATGCCTGTTTTGGGGGTCATTTCAGTTCAGCTAAGATTTCCTGGTCTCTGCTGACCAAGAGTGAGGAGGGCATTGACTGATAAGTCCTCCAACACTGAGCAGTTCTTTTTGGAGCAGAGTGACAGGTTTGCAGTCCATCTTCCTAGCTGGACCTGGGAACTGATCCAACTTTCAAATATGAAAAGGATATTCACAGGCACCAGCACTTGCCACTTAACCGCTCTCAAGGACGGCTCTTCTGCCTTGTAATTAACTATAATCTCTCTTCTTGAGGATTAAACTGCTTTCCTTGTTCTTCCTTCAAGGATAAATGAGGGGTAGAAATATGGGTGGGCATGAAGGACAGTGAGGGGGATAGCATATCACAATAACAGCTCATCTATATTTTATACTCTTAGAAATTCTCGAATTGTAGCGCCTTTTCCAAAATATAATTCTCTTGGTTTCTTAAGAATTATTTTTAAAATCAATAACAGTATATGTATGAACTCTTAAAGTACTCTCTTTGAAAAATTACTTGCAAAATATATTCACCATAACTGGGAAAATAGTCAGTTCCAATAAAAGGGAGCTATGCATCCCCCCTTATTCCATGTACTGTTCTAAGAGACAAAGTTAATTTTTGATGTGTCTAACTGCTTAAGTCACTACAGGTAAACTTATAGTTAGGATTTTATAGATCAAATCATTTTTGATTGCAATAGTAAAAAGAATAGTTATTCTAAGAATCTGTTATTATCTCAACTAGTAAAATATTTATGTAGGTGGTTTCCGCAGAGCACAAAGTTCTCATTGATGGCTGCCCCTGTTTCTTCAAGCTCACTAATCCTCTAAGTGAGGCTACTCAACACAGACCCAAGTTCTGTTCATCACACACACTTAGTCCTATGGTTTTAATTTCACATTTATGTTGGCTCACTAAAACTAAGCAGCAGAATCCACCTAAAAATCACCAAGTCTTGGGGGGGGAGGGGGACGCAGCTCATAACTAATATTTGGGCAAAATCTAGGCAGTGCTTTTCTAAACACAGGCAATGGGAATCCTTTTACCAACACCACAACACTCAACCATCTTCATGACATGATTCAGGAAAATTCTAGACTCGAAGCACAGAGTAAAATAATCTACCTCTGAGTTTAGAACACTTCCCTTCTACACCTTCCTCTGCAACGGTAAGTCTAGTCCAGCAGCACTCGCTAAGAGCCCTAGGCCTCCCAAGGTTAAGGCAGAATATCTGCTTGACTACTAATAGGCTATCAGTTGTCCTGTTTTTCCCGTGTAAATCACATTTCTTTTTGCAAACTTTCAAGTGAGACTGACAATAAAAAGGATTTCACAATCTTCCTCCAGAAAACTCATTGGAGTTTCTAACAAACGTTACTGTACCAGGGGTTCTTCTTTGGATCTAAACTAAATCCTTTTGGCAACAGTTTACCCCATTTCTGATAAGTCATAGTCATAACCCTGAAGACATATAAGCCACATGTACCTTAGGCCACACTTCTCCTGTGCCTTTTTCTCCTAAATTCAATTTCGTTTAGGAAATAGGTCCTACTGTTTCCACTTCTACCAGGAGGGCATGATAAGTGGACCAGAAAATGGAGCCAGCATCTCTGGTCAGATTATAACTGTTCATACCTCCAAGAGACATACTTCATTTTAAAATGTGTTTGCAAAAGAATATTTTACAAGAGAAATTTTTAAAGGTATACTCACACACACACACACACACACACACACACACACACACACACTACAATCCGTCCAGATAAAGGGTTTTTACTTCCTTGTGTTCTCATCCAACACTGCTCATATGCATGCAGATTGTTTAATTTGAAAGTGATTGCAATAATATCTTGCTTACTCCCCTGACCAGTTTGGCTCAGTGGATAGAGTGTCGGCCTGCGGACTGAAAGGTCCCAGGTTCAATTCCAGTCAAGGGCATGTACTTGGTTGCAGGCACATCCCCAGTGGGGGTTGTGCAGGAGGCAGCTGATCGATGTTTCTCTCACATCGATGTTTCTAGCTCTCTATTCCTTTCCCTTCTTCTCTGTAAAAAAATCAATAAAATATATTTAAAAAATAATAATAATATCTTGCTTACATTCCACCTGCTATTCTGCATGTGTCCTTGCCACTCCCACATCAAGAGCTGGAGTGGCATTGCCCTCTCTTAAATGTGCACTGGCCTTGGGTATTCATTGCTCGTCAATGGAATGAGGCAGAAGTGGTGCCACGTGACTTCACCAGCTGCACCAGGAAAGGCCATGCAGTGTCCATCTGGTTCTCTGGGAATGCTCACCCTCCAGGTGCTCCCTCAGAGGATGCCCTCTTACAACCCAGCCACCATGCTGGGCAAAGCCCAAGCTACATGGCAAGGCCATGCACGGGACCTGTAGTTCCTAGACCCTGCTGAGCCCGCCCTTTGAGTCCTCCCAGCCCAGGTGCCAGGAATCTGAGAGAGGCTTACAATGATTCCAGGCCCAGTCATTCAAGGTTCCAAGCTGAGAACCCAGACATTGTGGAGCAGAGACAAGCCATTCCTACTCACCATGCCTAATTCCTGGCCAGGAGGACCTGTGGACATATTAAACTGACTGCTGTTTTATACCTTTAAGAGATTTGCTACTCAGAAATAGATAACTGGAACAAAATGCATATGAGCTTTCTCTTAGCAATAATCTGTAGGAAATGTATAATTTTATAACCTTCACTTTTTTCCACTCAGGCTTTTATTGATCACCAATTATTTAACTTATCAAAAGTATAAGTTAGCCCTAGCTGGTTTGGCTCAATGGATAAAGAGTCAGCCTGTGGACTGAAGGGTCCTGGGTTCAATTCTGGTCAAGGGCACATGCCTGGGTTGCAGGCTCGATCCCCAGTAGGGGGCATGCAGGAGGCAGCCAATCAGTGATTCTCTCTCATCATTGATGTTTCAATCTCTCTCTCCCTCTCCCTTCCTCTCTCTGAAATCAATAAAAATATATTTTTTTTAAAAAAGTGTAAGTTAAATAATAAGAAAGAGTACATATTTAACCTGGATATCTGGACATATTAAACTGACTGCTGTTTTATACCTTTAAGAGATTTGCTACTCAGAAATAGATAACTGGAACAAAATGCATATGAGCTTTCTTTTCTCATCCACAATATGGTGATAATATTGTGGATTAATTTCCTCATCCACAATATGGTGATAATAACATTTACCTCATCCACAATTTCCTCATCCACAATATGGTGATAATAACATTTACCTATACGGATTATCGTGAGGATTAAATAATGTGTCACATAGTTATAAGTGACACAATGCCTAACAGCTGATTTTTTGAAATGTTTTATTTTTCTTATGTAGTCTTCATACCTATCACTTTTTTGGCAGCATTCTGTCTTTAAAAATACAAAGATATATTACCAACTTTTAGTCCTTCAGCAGAATGCCATAAAAATAAAAGCTTTTAATATTCCCTTAAATGAGAACCTCAACTCTTTCCCCCTGTATAAGCTGAGAACATACCATCCTACATTATATATGCTCTTTTTATTTCCCTCCAGTCTTAACATTTGAAAGGGTATCTGGTGAGTGACATAGAAGTGTTTTGCTATTATTATTATTACTTTCCACTTATTGCTATGAAGCTGTGTTCTATTGGTTTCTAACTAGTGTTCAACTTTATTAAAGCAATTTTGAAACTTGAGTTTCTAAGGCAAAAATGTTTTCATAGGTAACCTCACTCCATTTAGTCTCTCAATGTCCTGATACTCTTCTTCTCTCTATTAAACATGAAACGAGGTGGCCCATCACTTGGACCACCTGCCTCTTAGAACGATTGTGATGGTACAGAGGCCTGGGAGTGCAATCTGTGCTTCCCATTCTATTTTGTGATCTAGATTATTAAAGTGAAGTGCGAATCTAGAACCTCACTCTCAGTAGTAGTGTCTTTCAGATTGTTTCCTATGCATTTATGTTATTCAGAAACAATAATTCCCCACATTCTCACAATGTTCCAATGGATGGGCCACCATGATTTCTGATGGCACATATTTCAATGTTTCACAGTTAGATGAAAAGGGGTTTCTAAACTTTAATATAAATCCCTCCTGCAGCAGATGAAGTTTATTCTCTCTATCAAGTCATTTAGTACAAAGACAAGTTTCCCATCCAATGTTCCTGCAATTCCCTGAGGACCATTAACTGCCCCACAATATTTTATCTCTGAGACACATAAGAAGATGGTTTTCAAAGTTTAAATCATTTTTATGACCCACCAAGTGGACAATGAGCTATTAATAACAATTCTTTAATGTATTCCATGTATCATCTTGATCAGTGTCTGTCAAAAGAAGTATGTCAGATTGGCCCACTGAAAGTTTATCTTGCCAAAGCTTTGATGATGATTAATCCATTTTTGGGGGGGAGTTCAAAAATAATTTTTGTAATGCTTTCCAAAGTATTTTCTAGATATGGAAAATAAATTTATCCTTTAATGCTTTTCTGAATTTTCCTTTAAAACAAGATAGTATTGTCTTTATAACACTCTTATTCCTCTCAAATTCTAAAAGTAATAATAAGTGTATATGTAATAATTTCAATAAGTCGTGCAAATATGCAACTTATTTTGAAATTCATCATCAGTTAATTCCTCGTCCCTGTCGATCTCTTCATCCCCTTTTCTTTGATGTCTGTTCTGATGTCCTGATCTCCAAGGCTAAAATCTGAATATGTGCATGTGTGTGTGTATATTTTCTAGCATTACCTTTTCCTTGGTTATACAATGGCATATTTCTTGACTCCTTTTGCCTTTGATTTATTTTTTCTAAATATTTATAATTTGTCATGCCTAATAAGAAGACAGGGATTAGTATACCTTTGTGTCAGCTTCGCTTCTTCTGTCCCTATCTACAATGATCAGTGGTAAGGCCAATAGCAGAGCCAATATTCAAAGGTCAGTAAGCAGGGATTTGCAAATACACAGGTGAGCAGAATCCCCAAAATATTTGAGGGAAGTCAATGAATGTCATGAAAAAGAGGCCTAAAACTCCACTAGCAAACGAACTTATCCTCAAGAAAAAAGAGTTAATATAGCAAGAAGAAGACTTTGAAATAAGTAAAATTTGTGTCCAAGGGATTTGAGAGAACAATGTATTCCTTGAAAAAGAAAAAAACAACAACAACAACAAATAAAACAGAAAATTCCCATAAATTAAATATTTAATTGATAATATCAAAAATACAACATCTAACTTGAATAGGTGAACATTGACAATTAAGAATAATTTATTAATCCAGAATACCAATCTAAGGACTTTGTCATGTGCAGCTTAAAGAACAAAGCTGTGGGAAGTATGAGAGCTTTGTGAGAGACATAAAGGATAGGCTCAGAAGTCCAACATCTATCTAATAGGAAATCCGGGGAAAGAACAGAGAAGGTGGAGGGCAGGTGGAGCAAGTAATCAATACAATAATCAAATAAAATTTTAGCTCAAGAAAGATTTGGTTTAAGAGGAAAAAATACTTGGTTTCTCTGATTTAAGAGATCACTAGAGCAAAGCAAAAGAATTATTGAAATGTAGCATGTAGAAACATCAGTGATAACTTCAGAGCTACCAAGAAAATTCTGTTTCCAGTAAGAAAAAAAAATAACATAAAAAAAGACATTCAGATTGATAGCAGATTTTTTATTGTCAATACCAAGTGTGAGAACACATTATAGAGGTTTATCAAACTTCTGAGAAAAAAATATTTCTAATCTAAAATATACTTTAAAAGCAACTGTAGAATTGTTAATACAATATCAGACAAAATTCAATTTTATTAATACATTTTTAGAATGAGAAAATAAAGTTATATTTTCCATTGATTAAAGGTGCAATCAATAAAAAACTTCACTCAGCCAGCAATAAAACTTTAAGTAACACAAAATATGAGAACTATGAGGAGAAATTAATAAATATTCTATCATGATCAGACTCTAGTATAATTCTCTCATAAATCAATATATCAATAGATTATGCATCAAAAGACAGTCAGCATAATGAAAAGACAGCCTAGAGCATGGGAGAAAATATTTTTAGATCATATGTTAGATAAGGGGTTAATATCCAAGACACACTAAAAAAAAAAAAACCTCATAAAATCAATGACAAAAATCAAATAACCCAATTTTTTAAATTGACAAAGAATATTTCTCAAAAAAAAATATACAAATGGCCAACAAGTATATAAAAAAATGCTCAACATCAGTCATCATTAGGGAAATGCAAATTAAAACAACAATAAGATATCACCTCACACCTATTAGAATGACTGCTATTAAAAACATACAGAAAATAATAATTGTTGATGAGGATGTGGAGAAATTTGAATCATTTTCCCTGTTGGTGGGAATGTAAACTGGCATAGCTGCTGTGGAAAATGGTATGGCAGTTCCTGAAACAAAAATAAAAATTAAAAGTAGAATTACTATATAATCTAGCAATCCCACTTCTGGACTCATTTACAAAATAATTGAAAGCATGATCTCAAAGATATATTTGTACTCCCATGTTCCTAACAGCATAACAGCACTATTAAAGCAGTCAAAACCAACCCAAATGTCCACCTAAGGATAAATAGATAAGCAAAATACAAACACATATAATATTCAGGCCTAAAAAGGAAGACAAATATGACATATACTACAACCTGGATAAATCTTGAGGACATTATGCAAAGTGAAATAAGCTAGACACAAAAGAATGGATACTGTAATATTCCACTTTTATGATGTACTAGAATAATCAAATTCATAGAGACACAAAGCAGAATAGTGATTGTCAGGGGCTGGAGGTGAGGAAAATGGGGAGTTAGTGTTATAATAGGTATGAGTTTTTAATTTGGGATGATGAAAACATTCAGGAGATAGATTGTGATGGTTGCACAACAGTGTAAATGTATTTAATAACACAGAATTGTGTGCTTTAAAATGATTACAATGGTAAATTTTATTATGAGTGTTTTACCAGAATAAAAATAAATTTTTTTTTTAAAAAACCACAGATAAGGTTGGGATAGTGTAGGAATAAAAAAGATTTCCTTGCTTCCCATGATATAGTCCCACTCTCTCCTGGAATTTTAGGGGGAGACACTCACAGGGGTTCTTCCCCCTCATGGGCTTCCACAGTAGAGTGGAAATAACATGGGAAGTCAAAGCAGACAGAAGCCGAAAATAGTGTCTTCCTAGTCCTGTGTGAGAAAGAGAAGTTCCCAAGGGTCTCAGTGGGTACCATATTTGAATTTCCTGCCTAACAATTATAACCTTTTGTTACTACGTCTACTTGTGTTTATTATGTATATCTTCCCATGGACAGTAATATTCCTCAGAACAGGCACTTCACTATCTCCAGCATTTAGAACAGCACTGCCCCTGAATATATGAATATTGTTGGATGAATAAATATCTTGAAAATAAATCTTTGTGCATGCATGCAAGTATGTGTATGGAGCAGATTCCTGGAAATGTAACTGCTATATCAAAGGGCATATGCATTGTACAGTATGGTCAGTATGTCCAGGCTGTTGGACGTGCTTGAAGTGGGCACTGTGTCTTGAAGCGGTTCCAATGTGCAACAAGATGAAGAACTGCTGTTTTAGACTGTCTGCTATGTTCCAGCTATGAAATACACTAGAGTTCATCTGGGTTTGGTTTCCACATGATTGCTCTGGCCAATTCACCCACAATTATCTACTCTAGTGATTCATGAAAGCCAGTCTTTTATTTATAAATGTTGACAATGGTATATAAGAAGCAAGGAATGATTGTTTGCAAGAATTGTGTGGCTATCTAACATTTAATTACTTAATCTTGAAATAAAGTTCATAATTGGTACAATGTATAATGTTAAACACATGTCACCCATATTGGCCTTTAATCCCTCACTTCGATATGTTTATATAAGAATTGTGCATGTAACCTAGACTTTGACAAAGAAGGGCTCTGGGGGAAATCTGCTTATATGCTTCAAAACTTGTATTTAGTTATGGACAACTGAATGCCTTTGCAAGCGTCTTGTCTTTGTACTTATTAAATGCATGACTCCAAAGAATAACATTTTTAAATGTCTTTATAATGAAATATGTGAATAAATAACCAAAATGCTATAGTGTTTTATTAATAAGTTTTAAGATGTATAAGAAGGGTATGTGTTATGCTAGGAGAGTTAGTAAAGAAAAAGTGGTCCAGATATTAAATGACAAATAGCCACAGAAAACAGCAAGCCAAGGTATAACTTATGAAATCTGGAATTTTACTGAAGAAGAAACTAGGAAGAACAGACAGTGGCAATAATAAAACTAAAATATGAGGAAATGTTCCTGAGAGAAACTAATGTGTACACACACACACACACACACACACACACACTCACACACACTCTTATACCTAAAATAAATAAATTCTGGGAAAAGTCTAAATGATAAGAAAAAGGCCCCAGAATTTTCAAGGACGCATAACAATATCAAGTTATGTACAAAGATAAAAACCAGCCTAATCTCACAAATTTCTTCAACAACCAAGATACAGTTATTCTGCAAACCCAGAACTTTTGGGTTTGTCATTCATGCATGTAGACAATAGATAGTCCTAGGTATACAAGGGCTTAGAAAATATTTCAGGCAGGGGTTCTTTACATACACACAAACCACTTGAAGATGTACTGTAGCTGAGCAAGATTTTAACAAAATTAATAATTCTGGTTTTCAATCTATAAAATTCACACTGATCACAAAGCTTGATGATACACAATGTTGACAGGGATGTGTTAGGAAACAAGCACCCATTTCTTCTTTGTGGGAGTATAAATTGGTGCAACCTCTTTTAAAGGCAATTGCTAATATCTAGCAACATTGAAGTGGTTCTATCCTCTGGTAGTTATCAAACTATAGTCTTCATGGAGGAGTGGGCATAGGATTGTCATGGCAACATCCCAGAGACAACCAGGAACACAGAGGATGAAGAGTGGTGTTCATGGGGTTAAAAACGTTTGGTAAGTTTTTGAGACAATGGGAATTTCTTGACAACCATTTTGACGCTGAGAATCTAAGGAGTTCTAGAAACTAACACTTATTGGGGTCAGAAAATAGTAGTGGGCTTGGAGAGTAATAAACTAAGCTTAATTGCCGCCACTTTATCTTAGAGGCCTGGAATCAGAGAGAGGAGGTAAAGAAAGTTGTATTTAATTGGTGAGATCCTATCATCCGGTATCAGAGATGGAAGAGGGCAGCCCGGCCTATACTAAGACTGTCTCCCTAACATCCATTCTCCCCCCTCCCAGCTCTACTCAGTCGTGGTGATCCCATATCTCTTGTCTGGTTCAGGATCCACCTAAGCCATTGAGAACAGAGACTGATTTAAGAATGAACATGTAACCAATGAGAGAGGTTATGAGAGGTTTCCTGGGGCTTCTGGGAAAAGTTTCCACTCAAGAGAAACGTCTGGGGAGATGTCCTCTCTTCCCGCTCTGGGTGTTGCTTTGTATACATGCCAGGCCAGGAACATCTGCAGCCAGTTTCTGAACCCTTGAATGACAATCAAAGGAGAGACAAGATTAAGTGTCTCTTAAAGCCTAGCCTACCCTAGGACTTTAATTTAAATCAGCTAATCACTTCTCCCTCTTTTTTATAAGCTCCTGTAAGTTGAACTTTATCTCACCACAGTCTAGCCTCGTAATTGATACAAAGGCTATGAACCTGGTCCTTCAGGCCACCCTCTTGGCCAAGTTCAGCCCTTATACGTGGAATTAGGGTTAGGTCAGCAGTTCATCCCCACTCACTGAAGGCCTCCTGAAAACTTTCTCATGAAAAGGAAAAGCTTTTCTGACACAGTGACCCCAAATAAGAAGAGATTGAGGTGGATTGGAAGAAGCGTGATATAGGGAAGTAGCACTGCAAGTACGATATCTCCTGAATCCTTGTGTCTCCTGAAACCCAGTCCCTCTCCCAATGCCTGTAGAGAACCATAGGTATGTATTGGGTGGGGGTGGGGAGTAGCTTATATTTTTCTAGTACCTCTGGTTTCAGGTACGTATTATTGCTGCATTCTTCATTCCCAGTGTTTCTTTTTTGCATCATGTCAGCCTCCACTGCAGGGCACTGCCCAACCCCTTCCCTCCCTAGGTTTGCAATAGCAGGCTCCGCTGCAGGTGTGAGGCCACAGAGGCACAAGGCTGCAGCGCACAGCCAACCTGACACCCCTCTCCTGACAAAGTCTCCTCTACTCCTGTCTATGTTTCTTAGGCTTCGGTTCTGGCTGTGCTGGGGACTCCTCAATCTTCCAACCTTCTTCTCTCTCCCCCAGCTCATTTACCCTCTCCTCCCCCAAATCTTATTTCTTATGAAGAACAGTGTAGCTATCCAATTGACTCATCCAGCCTATTTCAGCTACACCCAGAAAAACCTAGCAACTATCTCTTAAAATAACATTTTTGTCTTCCTTGACACATATATAAGAGTAAGAACCAAACAATTGAAATAATACAACTACCCAGACATAGGAGTTTATTTATGCAAATTACAGTCCATCTATATAATAGAACACTAAGTAACCATTAATATGTGGTAAGCTTCCATTTCAACACGGCAGACAGAATATTTCGAGGTAAGGACAGCAAAGAAGCACAAAAAAGAGTAAGTGCATAACAGTGGTGTGAAGGAGAGAAGGAAGCACCAGGCAGCCAGAGCCTTTCATAAATCTCAGGGGGAAGGCAGAATGGACACTTGAAAAGGCTGCCTGAGGAGTCATTTTCCTCAGTCACAAAGCCAAGGAGACGTTCCAAGCTTGGAGCCTTTAAACTAGGAAGAAGGACAAAAATCAAGATGATTAAATCAAGGGTTGTTTACATAGTATCTATACAATTAGGCCCCTCTTCACCCCTCTCCTGCCTTTCCTAGGAGAGTCTCAATGTTTGCTTCCAGGATAAAACCAAAGAACTAATATCCAAAGAAACTGACCCACTGACTTGGAAGAGAGTAGGGCCTTAGAGAGGAGGGCCGTGGCAGGTGGAAGCACTCCAGAACAAGGCTGCCTCGACTGGCACAAAACAGGATGGAGTTGGTCTACTTGCCTGCCTGTTTTCTGAACTTACACCCTAAATAAAGCTTTCCAATGGCCACTCTCTTCTCATATTCACACTAATTTCTCCATGAATGGCAGAAACTTGTTGGTTCAACAGATCTAGACACCTACAAAGAAAATTCAGCTCAGTTACCTCCGCTAAGCAAGTGTGTCTTTTTGTTCTTTGTTCATAAGCATGATGAAAAAATAAAATGACTGACTATAAAAAAAAACAATGCTAATGAAGGAAAGAGAAAATAACTTTCAACTTTAAAAATATTAGAGAACAAGCTGCATTTAAAAAATGAGGATGCAATGCTAAGAAAAATATGCAATCAAAAAATAAAGAGTTCTCAGAGATTAAAGATGTCATTTCAAAATAAATTCAATAGAGATACTTAAATCTTCATTCTCATCCTCTTTTTCTCTTATTAAGATTTCATTTCTTTTTCTCAATCTTTCTCTTCTTAATTTGTTTTTAGTAATATTTTCTTTGGGGTGGAACACAGTTAGTGGCATAAAAATACATGTCATATTTTCCAGGGGAAAAAATTACTTTCCATTTTGAATTCTCATACATAGTTTGAAATTTTGTTACCATTTGCAACTTATAAAAATATTTTTAGATATTGCTGTAAATTATGTATAAATATTGTTTTAGAAGGGGATTTTTTTGTCATGGGAAAATATAGCATTTTTAAATAAGAAAATATATAAGTGCACGGAAATAAATGGTACCTTTGGTTTATGAAATTATTAATGATTTTTTACTCTTCCAAATTTTCTACAATGAAAACTCAAAGTAAGAATAAGTATTATTTGTTGAAAAAAACATAACATCTCAAAAGTAACCAAAAGTTAAAATTCATGAGGCAGGTCATATCAGAAAAATTGAAACATTTTGTAATGGCCCAATGCTTCCATGCTTAACTTCTCAAAGTCTATATTATCCCTTTGGGGATTAGAGGTTGATAGTTAGATTTATTTTTATATCAATTTTCTTTTTCACTTTTCAGTGCCCTGAGTCTTGAATATCCACTGTGTTCCAGAGATTCTGGATATAAGCAATTATAGACTCCAGAAGCTTCTGCCCAGTTTAAAATCTAAATGGAAAAATGGTGAAGCTAACATGTTTTGCTCTTTGATTAATATTGAAGAGTTTTTGCCCAGATATGACTTTGTTTCTTATTTGTTCATTTTTATATAGGAAGGTGTATGACAGCATTTAGGCTTTATAATTTTGCCAGCGAAGATAATGACATAAAATGCAATTGATTGGAATATGTACTTTTGTTACCAATTAGCATCACCCATCTGGACATGGAGGGTGTATGAATCCAGTAGAAACTAAATAACCTTTAGTTGTGGAGCAGGAAATAAATTGTTAGGTATACGATAGCAAAATAGTTCAAGCCGAAAAGGAAGCTTGACGGGAGAAAAGGAGGTGAATAGTGAAGTAATTAATTCTGTTTATATTAGTTTTGGAGAGACCAATTGGAACTGGACCCAAAGCCACTGGTAAGATAGTTAAATTAAATTAATTGAAAACCAGGATAAAGAATGTTTTTCACAAGATACAAACAGCTTTGACTCACTCTTTTGAAACATCCTCTCCAAGTGTCACCGATTCTAATAAAAGTTGTTTGCTCCTGCATGTTAGAGGTTAAGAGGGCAAATCATTTCTTAGTTACCTTGAAATAAAATGGCTCCTGTATGACAAAGCTTGGTTTTTAAAGCCCCAACTCTGAGCAGTGTATCAGCCACACCAAAACGCACGCTCAGGCTCCAACCACCGGGAATCACCATGGGGGCAGAGCCACCTCAGTCCCAGCAATTGGTGTTATCACACAACAAGCCCTCTAGCAAAGTCCCAGCATTTAACTGAGGGCAGGGTGTCACAAAAGTTAAAAAAAAAAAAAAAAAAGAGGAGTTAGGAAGATCTAGAAAGAAAATAGAAAATAAAAAGGGAGGTAAAAGACAAAAGGGAAAGAGAAGTAAAGAGGAGAAAGAAAGAAAAAAGATTGAAAGAAGAAATGGGGGACGATTAAAGAGGGCTGCACAATGACACTTTAAACAGAGCCCAGGGCGAGGGACAGAACAGAGAGCAGCACTGCTCTCTCTCCTACCTTCCCACAAGTACTACCCTCGGACCAGGCTCCAGGCTCTGCTTCCTGAGCTTCAGAGAGCCCTGCGCTGGCCCTCCTCCATCCTATGTGAATGGGTAGAGTGGACATGGTCACTCAGAGCCAGCGTCCCCACATTTAGATCTCATTCAGTCAGCTTCAGACCCTAGAATGCCCTATACAAATGGCCCCCAGATGCCATGTAGGCTCCCAAGGTCTACACAGGCACTTTCCATGCCTCATCTTTTGGGAGGTGGTCTACAGCTCTGATATTTGCACTGCTAGCCATGAGGGGTGACCAAAGAACAGTCTCTTGAAGTATGGGATTGTAGCTGAGGTTTGGACACAACCTGGGTTGTCCTCATGTGTGTGTCTGAGGTCCTTCAATGTGTTGGATGGAGCTGGGAAGGGGAAAAGAAAAGAAAACAAGGTCCAGCAGTCAAGGGAAGTCTCTTCCAATCAATTTTGACATAGAATGTGGGCTTCCAAAATTCTAAGTTAAAATCTGACCTTCCAGGTTGTTATGAAGAAACATGTGTCAAGGTAAGAAAATAGAAACAGTTCCACTGAACATGTTGCTAACTTGATTTGAAACTATTATATATGTGATATGTGGTCTTCCAGCTACACTCTTCCTTTGGGCCTGCAAATCCTACATGAGGGCCATAGAACAGGGACAAGATAGACAGACAGACTCTATTTGTACACTAGAGGCCCGGTGCATGAAACTTGTGCATGGGGGGGAGCTCCCCCTCTTCCCCCCCCCCCCGGCTTTGACCTCTCATAATCCAGGACCCCTCAGGGGATGTCTGACTTCTGGTTTAGGCCCGATCCCTGCAGTCGGACATCCCTCTCACAATCCAGGACCGCTCATCCCTAACCTCTCACTTGCCTCCTGCTCAGTACGCATCATAGCGACCAGTCATTCCGGTCATTCTGCCATAATGGTCACTTAGGCTTTTATATATATAGATATGTAAATAGAGGACAATTTTTGCACACAAAAAATTCCAAGTGTCTGTAGTCTATCGCTAGACTAAACGTAACTATTTTTAGTGTTAGAGTAAGATGCTTCCGCATACAGTTGCCTGGTTTAGTAGCAAATTACTAAGTACGGCAAAGTGTGGTTTCCAGAAATGGCCATAACGATACCTCTCATTGCACATGCTTTTCCAGAACCTTGCAAGTCCCCTATCAAGAGGTAGAGTCTAAGCCTCCACCCTTGAACCTGGGTGAGCCTTTATGACCTTTTAATAATAGAGTACAGCAAGAGGAACACCAGGTGATATTTGAGATTAGAACATGAATGATAATGTAATTGCTTCTTAACTCTCTCTAGGGACACTTCCTTTTGGAACCCAGTCACCATGCTGTGAGGAAGGCAAGCACCTACCTAGAGAGGCCCAACGTAGGCATTTCTGACCATAGTCCTAGCTGACTGGAGTTCCAGCCAGCAGCCAGCATCCACCACTAGACATGTGAGTGAGCAAGTCTTCAGAATATTCCAGCCTCCACACATCCACTGCAGAGACTTTGCACAGATCATTGATTCCTGTGCTAAATGATTGATTGTCAATTATTGTTGTTGTTTTAAGGCACTAAGTTTGTTATGCTCAGCAATAAATGAATAGACTCCTAAGTGTGAGGTAATTGTATTTTAAAATGTGTTATTACATAACACATATCTCACTGTTAAAAATAAATTTTAAAAAGAATAAGCTGCCCTGGCTGGTTTTGCTCAGTGGATAGAGTTTTGACCTGCATACTGAAGGGTCTCAGGTTCGATTCCTGGTCAAGGGCACATGCCTGGATTGTGGGCTCGATCCCCCGTAAGGGGTGTGCAGGAGGCAGCTGATCAATGATTCTCTCTCATCACTGATGTTTCTCTCTCTCTCTCCTTCTCCCTCCCTCTCTGAAATCAATTAAAAATACATTTTTTAAAAAAGAAGAAGAAGCTACTTAAGCAAAAATTGAGTTATGGCTCTTCCCACGTGTACAACAGGCTTAGCTCTATTTAGTAATGTTAATGTCTGAATTTAGTTAAATTTAATAAAGGACAACATTACACTGATTAGGATGGCCAATAAGCAGAAAATAAGCATTTTTGAAGTGAGGATGTGGAGAAATTGGAATCCTGGTGGGTTGACAGTAAGGAGGTTTTTTCCAGCTGCTCTGGAAAAAACAGTATGGTGGTTCTTCAAAAACTAAATATAAAACTACTATTATGATCCAGCAATTCTTCTTCCAGGTATATATTTAAAATAATTGGAAGCCTAGTCTCAAGGAAATATATGCATACCCATGTTCATAGCAGCATTATTCACAATTGCCAAAAGATGGAAGAAACACAAGTGTCCACTGAGGATGAATGGATAAACAATATATGGTCTAGACATGAATAGAATATTATTCAGCCTTATAAAGAAAGAAAATTCTGACACATGCTACAACATGGATGAATCTTGAGAACATTATGTTAAATGAAACAAGACAGTCACAAAAAGACAAACACTATATGATTTCACTTACATAAGTTATCTAGAGTAGTCAAATTTATAGAGACAGAAGATAGAATGGTGGTTGGCAGGAACTGGGGGAGGGAGGAATGGGGAATAGTCCTTTAATGGGTATAGAGTTTCAGTTTTGCAAATGAAAAGAGTTTGGGGGATTGGTTCACAACAATGTATGTTAAACAGTACTGGTCTGTACACTTAAAAATGGTTAAGATGATAAATTTTATGTTATGTATTGAATCACAATTATAATTTTTAACTTAGTCATGTGCTTGTTTGGTCCTTGATTCCAGAGTTTCCCTCAGTCTTATCCGTTCTCATATCATATAGACATAGTCAAAATTTATTATAGAATAAAATCACCAGAATAGTCTCCTAAATTTTCATAAGCAATATTGCTTATCAAATTTGGCAGTATTATTGTGAAATTTAATAATATTTAGGCCAACAAATAGTTGGCATAATGAATAGGGAATCTGACACATTTCATTGGCCCATTAATACTAATAATGCATTCATAGACAATATATTGTGGCATGTAACATCTTTTTTAAGGCTGATGGTCAAGGCTCTGATCAGTGTTTATTTCCATCAAATTTCAATTCCTGTAGCCAATTATAATTCATTCATATTTTATATTTCAAGCTTGAAATATATACAAATTATTTGATTCTTACACATTCATGCTCTTTGATTTGACCCACTCATGGTAGACAATTACAATTTTTTTAAAATGTAAAACATGCTTTCTTGATCCCGCACAGCAAGTAGTTTAGCTTTCTCATTTTACATTGCTGAACCAATTGAAAATATCTGCCACTACTTTGAATTATTAATTTTAAAAAAGAAAATATTCCATCAGTATTCCTATGGGGAATTCTACTTGTAATTTTAAAAGCTACAATTCCACTGATGGACTACTTTTTCTTTTAAATAATAATACTCAGAAGCATAGTTGATGTTTTTGAAACAAGAAAAGTCAATAAAAAGAAATCAGTAAATTGTTTTATTTAAAAAAAAAACTCATGTAAAAATATTATAATGTACGGACTACAACTTCAAATGGCTCCAAATGCCTTTTCTTTGTTTACATTGGAAGAGAAGGTCACTCATAGAAGAGCCACCTTCTTGATGACAGCACTGAAAGGGTGTGTTTGGACCAAAATACATTGTTGTTAACTTGCTTTATACATTAATATTTGGGTATCACACACAGAAAGAAAGAAATACAAATTTTTACTCAATATTCCCCAAGTTAAGATTCTCTTTCTAGTAGGAATAATTTCAAGTATGTCAAACAATTTTTTTAAATAATTACAATTTTCTTATTGTTTGCAATTCCATGATCCATATGATTCATGTTTCAGAGCAGAATTGTGTTTTAAAATATTCAATTCCTGAAAACAAGTCTAATTTCTTTTTTTTAATATATATTTTATTGATTTTTTACAGAGAGGAAGGGAGAGGGATAGAGAGTTAGAAACATCGATGAGAGAGAAGCATCGATCAGCTGCGCCTGCAACCAAGGTACATGCCCTTGACCAGAATCGAACCTGGGACCCTTGAGTCCGCAGGCCGACGCTCTATCCACTGAGCCAAACTGGTTAGGGCTCTAATTTCAATTTTAAAATAAATCAGGTCCTTCTCTTGTATTAGGAAACACACTATGATGAAGATACATGAGTCCCAGCAATTCTTAAAATCCTATTTTTTTCCTCTCTTTCCATTTGTCACCGTCACATATATGATCCATTCCTGATTCTTTCTCGTCAAACCCTCCAAAAAATCTCCTTCTCTACCATTAGCCTTTTCTACTATTTTCAACTTATCTTCCCTCTCCTAACCTTTCATGATATAAATCGACATCATATACTGTGACATAATATATAAGTAGGAATATATATATAAAATTGTTCTCCTTCATCCTCCCACTATTCCTATCTATATATTCTATTCTCTCTCCAAAGCCAAGAGAACTGGCACAACACCTTTTGAGGGGAAAACGACTGAGCAAAGCTGAAAAATCTCTTTTGCAAACAGGTGGTAAGTATGAGAAAGACACGAAAACTCTTCATAGCATCAGTAATTTTGGGTCTGTTTCATTCCAATAGCTATGAAATTTACTTATTTTTCAATGAAAACATAATGCTACTCACAAAAAATCTCTCAACTTAAAATTCTGAAACCTCCCCCTTTATTCCAGACCATAATTTTAAAATAACATCAGCAGTAAGAGCCTAATAAATGGAAGGTTCTCTCCACTTCTTTTCAAGTACCACAGAGAGCTTCAAACCTGGAAGAAAAAAAGATGAGAGCAACTGTTTTTGCTATCCACATTTCTGCTTTGGAGAGTTGCTGTGATCGGGGTTGAAATGTTGGCCCTAAGCATTCTGAAATTCCCGCCCATGATATGAGTCCCAAGAAAAATCTGGGGCCTTTGCGCAATGGGCCTCTAAATCTTCATTTCCCTGTGCCACACACATACAGGTTGCACACTATGACTTAATCAGCTGCCTTTAGTAAAACAGACACTTAGAATTCTAACAAACTGGAAGCAGTTGTGGTGTTTTGAAAGTCACAGCAGGACCACACTTATACCCTAGGACAGCACGCAGTCCGGAGTTCTTTCTCTCTTCTTACAGTTCCTCCCTTTGCACAAAGTAAACTTTTCTTCCTTCGGTCAAAAGGAGATAGCTATCGACATGAAAGCACAATTCTCTTGTCTCATGAATCACTAAGGGCCTTGGTTCCACATTAGGTCACTGTAGAACACAGACTGTAACGGGAACACATAAAACTCTAACCGGGGAGGGGAGGGACGCTGTTCTGGAATATCGTTGCCAGAGTAACATAAACCTTGTATGTTTTCACAAGGAAATGAGTCACTTGCTTGTGTTGGCTAAAACTCTGTTTTCTTTCATTTCATATTTTAGTTCTCTAATATATGCTGAAAGCGCCCAGGGTTTCCAGTCTTCAGATGAAGATATCTTGCTAATTAAAAACTCAACAGAGGGTTTGCATGGTAATTAAACAGAACGGGATAAAAAGAACACTCAAGCAACCAAGAACACAGGGAAGGCAAGGGCCAGCGCACTCAAACTTAATCACTTCTTGGAGAGGAAGCCCTGGGGTGGGGGCAGAGGTGGGCTCTGCACATTGAGATAATTGAGAAGAAAACAACAACTAGAAGTAAAATGTACTGAGCCCAACTGGTTTAAAAATATATAGTATACTCAGACAAAGTCAGAATGTGTTTGCCTTGAAGTGTTGGGTTATTTTAATGTTTCTCTTTCTTTTGGTGGTTTAGTATTAGAAAATATTAGTGCTGGAATTACGAATGCGTTGTTAGCCGTTATTGCATGGGCCACTCCATCAGCTGCCCCCTCAACCTAACTAGGCTAATGTCCCTCTTTATCCTACCGTCCCTTGATGACTTCCATATTTAAATTATCCAAGTCTGATCTCTCTTCTAATTTCTTTGGGACATTTTTACTTGATACCCAATATACCACTCCAACACAATATTTTAAAAGTCAAACTCCCCTCTCCCTCCTCCCCTAAGCCAGCATCTCTTCCTGATTCTATCATTTCTGTCCATGGTACTATCATTCTCTCTGCAAGACAATCTCAAACCCAGGAAACATCTTTGATTCTTCCCTTTCCTTCCTTTCTCCTACGCATCTGAGTCTTATGAAGTAATCTATTTTGGATTCATGCCTTCCTTTCCAATCCCACAGCCACACCCTTGTCCAGAATTGTAGTCACCACTTCACTATTTTATTACAACAGTTTCCTAATTGGTCTCTGCCTGCAATCTCTCAGTGCTACCATCCATCCTGTTCACTGTGCAGGGCTAATCCTTGCTCGAACCTTCTAGTGGCATCGCGCACCTGAAAGAAAGTCAAACTCCAGTCTAGTGTTCAGTTTCTCCATATTCGTGCCTCCTCTTATGCCCTAACTTTATCTTCCCCATTCTCGCCTGTGGAATTCTTTCCTCTGGGCTGATTTTTGCATTGTCTCATTCCCTCCCTTTGCTCCTTCCCAACTTATCCTAGAAAAGGAACCCCTCCATTTTATTGCTGCTCACTATCTAGGTCAGGGATGGGGAACGTCCCACCGTGGGCCATTTAAGGCCCGCAAAATCATTTGGTCTGGCCCTGCCAGGCATTAGGGGTGAGTTAACTAAATGTTTGAGCAATTATAGCAGGCTAATTTTTTAAGTTGAAAATTTTGTATGGCCTGCAAATGATGTTCTAAATATCCAAATGGCCCTTGACAGAAAAAAAAAGGTTCCCCACCCCTGATCTAGTCTCACCTCATAGACCATCTCCTTGCTGAAACCTTTCCTAATCATGCAGGCACCTCCTGCCATATTTCAGCTTGTTTCATTGAAATTTCCTGTGTTTAGGTATTGTCCTCATCAAGAATCCCTAGCCTGCTAAAGACAAGAAATATGTCTCTGTTTCATGTATACTGTGGTCACAGTGATATAGCTACAGTCTGTTTTCTATAATTATTTCCTCATAAGGATGGTAATTATCTTAATAATGTTATCCATAGCTACTAAGTTGTACACTGATCTGAATATTTTTAATACATTTTAATGAGTATGTTTTCAAGATTTTCATAACTTGTTTTATAGTCATTTGTTCATCTTTCATGCATGTCTGAAAGATTTAAGGACATTAATTAAATGTCTAGTCAATTTGCCTCATAATTAACTTCATCCAAATCCTTATTTAGCATCCATCTTTTTTCTTTCTTTCCTCTTAGGTACGTTTTTTTTTCATCTCAGGGATATCTTTCTTCTATATTTGTATTTATATTATATATGCTTTATTCATTTTTATTACTTTATTTTTAAACCGTAGTGTAGAATTCAAACTAAAAACATATAAAATGGCCGAAACCGGTTTGGCTCAGTGGATAGAGCGTCGGCCTGTGGACTGAAAGGTCCCAGGTTCGATTCCAGTCAAGGGCATGTACCTGGGTTGCAGGCAAATCCCCAGTAGGAGATGTGCAGGAGGCAGCTGGTCAATGTTTCTCTCTCATCGATGTTTCTAACTTTCTATCTCTCTCCCTTCCTCTCTGTAAAAAATCAATAAAATATATTTTTTTAAAAAAAACATATAAAATGTAGATAGTGTCCATTTTCTCTTTTTTTTTTCCCCCAACAGTAACCATTTTATTAACACTTTTTACCCTTCTGGAGAATTTTTAAGCATGTACAAAGCCAATATGGCTTAAATACCATATTTTTCAGCTCTCCCATTCTTGATACTGTGTTTTATCTCTCTCTCTCTCTCTCTCTCTCTCTCTCTCTCTTTTATCAATCTGACTAGAAGTTTACCAATAGTATAGATTATTTTTAAAATGCAACTTTCTGTTTCATTGTATTTCTCCATCCTTTCAGCTTCCTATTTCATTGACTATGGATTTGTCTTTATTAGTTCTTCTCTTCTGTTTATGTTAGGTTTAATTTAATTTTCTTTTTCTAGTGTCTTAAAATTTAAGCTTGCATCATTGATTTAATACTTTTCTCCATTTTTAACAAATGAGGAATTATTTAGCTGACAGAATGATTTAGCTATATCATAAGACAATCAATGAAAATGGAATTTTTCCCATCACAAATTTGACATGATAATTCTCCATCAATCTGAAAGCTGGTTAGACAGAGCAATATGATCTTGCCATGGCATCACCGAACTTCAATGAAAGTCATCTGAAGGACAAAAGAACAACTTTGGTGCCTGCACCAATGTAAGATATACCTCTTCCTCATAGGTTACATATTTTATAGAGTTTATCAAATTCAGACATATAAATTTATTTCAGTTTTTATGATGAGCAAATAAAAGTTATGTTAAAGTTATTTTAAGAAATATAGGCTTGGAAAAAGAGCAAGATGGAGGCATAGGTAAACACCGGAGACTGCTGCCGCAAACAACCACTTCAAAAATACAACTAAAAGACGGAACAGACATCACCCAGAACCACAGGAAGGCTGGCTGAGGAGAGACTCTTCAACTAGAAGGAAA
>NW_005354385.1:13020866-13083720 GCF_000412655.1 Myotis brandtii | reverse complement strand
ATGTTGTAATCTGAACAATAAAGATTTAATAAAAAAAAAAAAAGAAATATAGGCTTGAGGGAGAGAAGCCAGTTTTGAATGACTTGGAAATGGAGGAACAATAAAGATTTAATAAAAAAAAAAAAAGAAATATAGGCTTGAGGGAGAGAAGCCAGTTTTGAATGACTAGCTGGAAATGGAATTAGATATTTAATTCCTTTTCACCTTAGTAAAAAACAGAGTTATTCTATCCAAAAAATAAAGGATTTTTCTCCTTTTTAATATGTGCACTTGATGGTATATATTTCCTTCTAATAAGCACTGTTTTAGCTGCCTCACAGATTTTGTTTTATGATGTTTTCAATTTCATTCAGTTTAAATATTCCTAATTTACCATTGTAATTTCTTCCTTGAACCAGGGATTATTCAGAAATGTGTTGACTCATTTTTACATCTTTAGGATTTTCAGATATCTTTCCTGTATCAATTTTTAACCTTTTTGTTGTTGTTGTTGTTAGAAAACATACTCTGCATGATTTCAATCCTTTTATATTTATTGAGGCTTGTTTTATAGCACAGAATATGGTCTATCCTGATAAGTGTTCTGTATTCATTTGAAAAGAATATGTATTCTTCTGTTATTAGATGAAGTTTTCTATGTCAATTAGGTCTAGTCGATTGATACTATTGAGTGTTCTATGCAATTTCTAACTTTCTGTCTACTTTTTCTATTAGTTACTGAAAGAGTGTTAAATCCCTACCTATGATTGTGTATTTATCTATTTCTCCTTTAAGTACTATAAGCTTTTGCTTCATATATTTTGAAACACTGTTAGTTGCATGCACATTTAGAATTATGTCCTCTTCAAAAACTGACTTGTTGCCCTGGTTGGTGTGGTTCAGTTGGTTGAGTGTCATCCCATGCACCCAAAGGTCACCAGTTCAATTCCTGGTCAGGGCACATAACCAGGTTTTTGGTTTGATCCCCAGTCAGGGTGCTTACGGAGGCAGCCAATCAATGCCTCTCTCTCTCTCTCTCTCTCTCTCTCTCTCTCTCTCTCTCTCTCTCCCTTTCTCTTCTTCTCTCTCTAAAATCAATAAAAAATATATGTATTTTAAAAACTGACTTGTTGATCATTAAGAAAGTTTCTCTTTCCTCATTATCCTTGTTCTAAATTTTACTTTGTGTGATGTCAATAAAGCTGCTCCAGCTATTTTACTCAATAAGTGTTTGCATGGCATAACTTTCAAATAACTTTACTTTTAACCTGTCTTTAGATTTATGTGTTTCTTATAAATATCACATCATTGTATCCTACATTTTTATCTAACCTAACAATTTCTGCATTTTACTTGGGGTATTTAGACTATATATATTTCATGTGATTAACAATGTGGTTGAATTTAAATCTATTATTTTCCTATTTCTTTATATCCCATTTCCTACCTTCTTTTAGGTTAACTCAATTTTTTTTTATTATCCCATTTTATCTCCACTACTGACTTATTAGGTGCAACTCTGTTTTTTTATTTCAGTGGTTGCCTTATGGTTTGCAATTTATATCTTTAATTCATCACAGTCTAGGTTTAAGTATTTTTTTTAGCCTGTGTATATCTTACCTATGTATAGTATAAGAACCTTATAACATTATGCTTTCATTTCCTTCCTCCTATCCTTTGTGTCAATTGATGAATTTTTAAAAATATTTTGTGAAGTACACATATGCTGGTTATGAGTTCCTTCAGGTTTTATATGTCTAAATCTTCTTTTTTAACTTTTTTTGACTCGTTAAAAAATTCTAGACTAACAAATTCATTTTCCTTTAGTATTATAAAGATATCTCTCTACATCTTCTGGTTTGCATAGCATCTGTAAAGAATTCTTCTAGCATCCTTATCTCAGTTCTTTGTGCATAAAGTGTCTATTCTCTCTCTGCTCTTAAGATATTTTTGTCAGTGGTTTTCAATAATTTGATTATGATATGCTTTGTTCTGTTTTTCTGCATGTTCAATTTATTGAACTTTTTTGATTTATGGGTTTAAGTTCAAATTTGGAAAGTGTTCGATCAGTATTTCTCTAAAATAATTTTTATATCTTCACATTCCTTTATAGAGCTCTAATTAAATGTACATTAGAACACTTACCAATGTCCTATAGATTACTGTTACTATTATATTTTGCATCATTTTCTCCTCTGTGTTCTTCATTTCAGATAGTTTCTATTGCTATGTCTTCAAGTTCATTGATCATTTATTCTACAGTTACTAATTTGATATTAACCTCTCCCAATATATTTTATTTCAAACATTGAATTTTCATTTATTTGAAAATATATGAATACCATTATTTTATCTTCCATTTCTCTTCTCATACTATTTTTATTTTCTGAAACATAGAAAACATTTATGATAGCTGTTTCCCATTCTTGTCTGTTAGTTCTATCATTTCTGTCTTTGTGTTCATATTGAATTTATTTATATTTTTACATGCTGGTAGATATTTGGACATTATGATTTTATGTTATGCTTTTGCCAGATTTCTTTTATTCTTTTAAATAGTGTTGTGTTTTTATGCACAATTAAGTAATTTGAAATAAGTTGTTTTACTGCAAGGCTTGCTTTTAAACTGCTAAAATAGGTCCACATCAGACTGTAGTCTAGAACCAATTTAGAACTACTTCTTAAGATTCTACCCAATGACCAAGCATCAGATCTTCCCACTCTGGCTGATGTAAACACAGACTACCCCAGCCTTGGGTGAGATCCTGGAATTTGTCTGCTTACTGATGTCCAGTGGTATTTAACCCAGCTGCAGGTAGTTTAATCTCATTCATGAGTAGATTAGCAATCAGTGAAAGACTCAAGGGAACCCCCTTCAGATCTCCAGAGCCTTTTCTCTGATCCAGTCCCTCCTTTCTAGTATCTGCCCCACAGTTTCTAGCATTGGGCCTCCCTGAACTCTAAGCTCTCTCCTCTTCTGAGTAAGATAGCCCAGCTCTGTTGGGCTCCCTCATTATGTGCTGAAGACTGGAAACTGTCTCCAGGCAAAGTAAGCTAGAGCACTTACTAGTCTCTTTTTTGTTGTTGCTTCTTTTTCTCAGGGATTACAACCCTGGGCTGCACTTGTACAATATCTAAAAACCATTGCCTCACATATTTTGTTCAGCTTTCTATTCTTCTAAGGAAGAAGGTTATATCTGGTTCCTTTACTCTGTCTTGGCCAGAATCAGAAATTCCTATCAGTTTAATATCAATCTCTATTACTATGAGTGAGGTTGAGTATCCCTCATAATGTTTGAGAAAAGGCTTTGTATTTCTGTCTCTGTGAACTGAGTTTATATCCTTCATCCATTTTTATTGTGTTGTTGGTACTTTCATCGTTTTCAATACTATGACTTAATGCTAAAATTCTGCTTTACTGATTCTTTATAGTTCCAAAAAATAGTTTTCCTTATCTATTCATATTTCCATAGCTCTTCCTAAAATAATTTGTAAAGCTGCTGTACTGGTGTTTTAAAGATTCTGCATTCCATTTTCATATTTGCATATTTCTACACTTTCAGTGCAAACATCAATTAAACAAATATTTTTAAAAGTATTTAAGACCCACATATAACTAATCCAGAGTGAAAAGAGAGCAAACTAAACAAAAGACACATTTTATGACCTTAGGAAGAGGAAATGTATAAAGTTGGGTGGGGGATACACAAAGACAAAATTACAAAATGACTAAGATTAGTCATTAAATTCTCTTGGAAAAAATCTTTAGAAGTGCAAAATAAAATATAGTGGGAGATTTAAAAATACCTGTTTTAGAAGTGGGCTGAAAAGTAAGAAGAAGAAGAATTAAGTACGAAAAAGGGAGTCAAAAATATAATAAACAAACTCCTAATAATATAAGTAGAGGTACTTCATATGGACATACTCTTTTTCTTCCTACATGCCCATTGCATATTTACACAATGAGTCATATTATGGCCACATAAAAAATGTCCTCAGCAAAAATTTTAAAGGAGAGATTTTACAGGCCACATTCTGTAATCATAATCCAATAAAATTAGAATGAATAATAAATATACCCAAGCGATTCTACCTAGTTGGGAATTAAGACCCATATTACTAAATAACCTTTGGAAATGAAAGCAACTACTAAAAATATTAGGAAGTAGAAGAGAGGCCCACATATCACTGGTGCACAGCCCTCTGTGAGGAGACAAGAAGTCATCCTTCATTTCCATCTGTCATTTTTATGTTTAGCAAAGCAGTTATCCTTTCTCATTCTACATGCTGGTGTGTGTCTGGGATTGATATTTACTGGTTTATTTATTAATATCACTGATTCGTTCTGTTAAAAAGTAAACCAGTCTTCAAGAACAAATTAAATTGCCCAACTTTTAAAAACATATATAACATGCAGTTAATTTTGGTATTTTCAAATATGTGGTTTAATACAGTTTTATACATTGTTATTCACATAGATTCATATTAGATTTAATAATGCAAAATGCTTAGGACAGGACACAAACTAGGTGTCATACATTCGTTAGTGATTGTTGTTTTAATATGTGAGTTCCTACTTGCTCAGCTTAGTGGAAAGTTCCACCTCCTCCTCCCCCTGCCAGTCCACTGGTTCCATCTTCTAGTGTGCTCACCAACCTCCCACTGGTCTTCTTCCCCTTCACAGGCCTAGTTCCCATTATTCTCAATTGGTTCCTGGAGCTGGAACTTGGATATGTCTCCCACTGAAGCCAGAAACATAAAAGAGAACTTCTAAGAACAATGAGAGCTTTCAGTGTAGCACCTGACCCAGGCACCACCTTTCTCAATGTGCCTGCTTCCTTCCCCCTGCTCTCCAGGAGAAACTCAGGCATGAATCTTCTTTCCAGCTCTCTGATAAATGATGAGGAATGGAAATATATGGTCTTCTATTTTTCAGCAGGTTTAAATTCTTGCTCTATAGCAGCGGTTCTCAACCTGTGGGTGGCGACCCCTTTGGGGGTCGAACAACCCTTTCACAGGGGTCCCCTAAGACCATCAGAAAACACATATATAATTACATATTGTTTTTGTGATTAATCACTATGCTTTAATTATGTTCAATTTGTAACAATGAAAATACATCCTGCATATCAGATATTTACATTACGATTCATAACAGTAGCAAAATTACAGTTATGAAGTAGCAACGAAGATAATTTTATGGTTGGGGGTCACCACAACATGAGGAACTGTATTAAAGGGTCGCAGCATTAGGAAGGTTGAGAACCACTGCTCTATAGAGTCCTCAAGTATGTGGGCCTCATGGGAGTCATATTCTAATGGGGGAGATAGAAAATAAACAACTAACCCAAAATAATATAACAGCCAGCGATACAGGCCAGGGAAAACATAAAGCAGGATATATCAGTGAAGATCCTGTCAGAAAAACAGTAGTCCAATGAACAGAAGTCCAGAATTTAATCTGAGGAATTAGTTGCAATGATGTCAGAAACTCTTAAAGGGCAACAGGTGACAATGAGACACTCCAGAGATTTGCAATTGCCCCTCAGGCTAAAGAATGAAGGGAAGAAGTCCTGTTATTGAAGCCCAGGGCCCAAGACCACTTTGCAGATGCTGGAACCAGATGAGATGCAGTCAATTCCAATAATGCCACCCAAAAGATAGAAAAGTGGAGAAATCTCCTGGATTCTGCCTCTCTTCCTTCCCTCTCTCTAAACAAACTTAACTGGAAGCCAATTGGCAAAGAGGCTGGGAGATGTAATGTGTAAGGATCAGTCTCTGCAGTACAGAGAGAGTAGAGGGAGGTGGGGAATGGGTCTGAGATGAAACAAACAACTCACTGAAAAAAAAAGGGTTCAGAGTGGCAGGTGATGAGTGGAAACTATTTTAGACAGGGTGGTTAGGAAAGATCTCCTTGAGGAGGTGACATTGGAACAGATGCCTGAATGAAGTAAGGGATTAAGTCATCTGAAGATCTTAGAAACAGGGTACCAGGCAGAGGGAAGAACAAATTTGAAGACTCTGGGAAGGAAACCAGCTGAGCTCAGTCAGGGAGCCAATGTGGGATGAGCAGAGCAAGCAAAGGGTAAACCAGCAGGAGAGGAGGTGGCCTGGAGATTGGATTGGGGGTAAATGTGGTGGGAAACCATGGGAATATTTGAGAGGTAGAGTGATGGGACCTGATCAACACTTTTGAAATTCAAATAACATCAGATGCTGAAAATGCATATGTTTCTATTAATCTCTGCTGTGTTTCTGCCTCCCATCCTACCTCTCTGGTACAAAACATCCCACAGGACCATCTGGGACTTGCACATCTTGATACAATACAATAACACTTTGGGCCTACTGTTATTCTTTTTAATCTAGAGCAACCCTGTCACCATTTTCTTTTCAAGTCATTTAGATGGAAGTAGGCTTGAAGATATGATGCCTCAACTGGTTGTGATGGTGTGGCAATCTCAGCTAGTTGGGATTAGAGCTATGAAACAGTAAGAACTGCTCTTAGTGAAGAATACAAGACCCTGGAGGGGAATGTGAAATCATTTTTTTTCCATACAGGAATTCCAGATACTAGGATTCTCTTTTTTCTGCAGTAAGCTAATTAGAATAAAAATATAAAGTTTCACATGTCACAAAATATTTTTATTATTATTGTGATTTTCTTAAACATTTAACAATATAAAAATGATCCTTAGTGACAGACAAAAACAAGCAGTGGGTCAGATTGACCCATGGGTCTCAGTTTGCCAATTTATTGACAAATCCTCCCCACAAAGCTTCCAGCAGCTCATTTAAATCGGAATGAAAAGCAGAGATCATAGATTGTTGAAGAACGTCTCTAATGGGAGAGTCAGAAGCCAAAATAAAGAAATAGCAGAAAAAGGACCTCACAAGAAACAGGAAGAAACCCACACTGAGACATGCTGGTCCTAAAAAGGGACTCATGAGATAAAAATGAGGGAGTGTCACATACAAAGGATCCAGAACCAAAATACCATTGGATTGCTCAATATTAATACTAGGAGCTAGAGACAGTGGAGTAATTACTACATAATTATTTCGACCTAGAATTAATTCACTCAATCAAACATAAAGATAGAACAAAAGCATGCTAGTCACTGGATCTAAGACACCAGGGATCTAATACAAAAGAAAAGCAATAGAAATCCTCAGGATGATGGTAAAATAAAACCCCTGAACAGCTGTGTCGCAGGCTCGATAGTCACCAGACTGTACTGGAACATGAACATGTATTAATACTCGAGGTCTCTACTTTCATGGAGAATTAAGGATGGAATAGTGAATATATATATATACACATATATATACACATATATATATACATATATATAGAGGGGGGAGAGAGAGAGAGAGGGAGAGAGAGAGAGAGAGAGAGGGAGAGAGAGAGAGAGAGAGAGAGAGAGAGATTGAGAGAGGCAAACTAAAAAACAGACAATTATTAAAAGGGGAAATTAGAAGTCAAACAGGAAGGAAATATAAGAATAGTATTCCATATGACTCAGCTGTCCCTAAAACTCATATTCAGAACAGTACAAACTGAATTTCGATCTAACTCAAAATTATGATATAATTCTATTAGGAAGATGACGTGGGACTAAGAAGGGGAGGGGTGTTTGAGAGAGCGAAATGCTTATCTTCTATGGTAAAGAGAACATCAGAAGATAATATCTAAAACAGAAAAATCAAGCAAAAACAGCATAAACATGCAATTTAGAAATATAGAGAAATACCTAGGGAACAAGTAAAAGGGGTGAAAGTTGTTACTGCTGGGGACTGAGAATGGAGGGTGGGGAGGAGACGGCTCTTTGTTATTTCTGAGTAGTTATAAGAATTATAGAATTATGACACTTTATGCACATGTACACATTTGATGAAAATAGAAATTCACATGCAAAAGATCATGTTGGCTGCTCTATACAGAATTGGTTGGGAAGGGGACAAGTGTAAAAGCAGGAGGGTCAGGTAGGGGTTAGGTCTAGGCAAAAAGTAGCAGCAATGGAAATAAAACCTGACAGACTCAAATGTACTTTGGAGGTTGAAGCAACCACATTTGGTAATAGGTTAACCATGGGAGCAAAAGAAACAGACCTGTCAAAGACAATTCCCAGGTTGCTGGCATAGCAAGATATGGAAGTACCATTTAAAGAGATGTGAAATATGTTCAAATGGAGGATCATGTAAAACTGCCAGCTCTCACCTGGGTGGTATGGGTCAGTGGTTGAGCATCAACCCGTGAACCAAGAGGTCACCAGTTTGATCCCCAGTCAGGGCACATGCCTTTATTGTGGGCTAAATTCCCAGTAAGGGGGCATGCAGGAGGCAGCTGATTGATGTTTCTCTCACAGCTCTTTATCCCTCTCCCTTCTTCTCTTTCTAAAGTCAATAAAAACATTTTAAAACAACAACTTATAGCTCTCATGTGAAAAAATAAATTTACCAATACTGTATTTTTTAATGGTGACCAGCTTCTCTGATTTCCATAGGATTTTCCCCCCATGCATGAATCTAATTTTGGAAAACGCTTCCTTTGAGATTAAATTTTCCAAGTAGGAAGGTGAGTCACTTTGCCATTCCACAGACAACTGTATAAATGGTATACTCTAGGGTTGTCAGTGCACCACCTACACAATTCGGTTAACCTGCTTCACAATTTCTACCAGCCTCATATTTACAAATTATAGGGTAAAATTGATGAGTGGCACTGATTTGCTAAAAATAAACTGTTATTGTTTTCATTACATTTAGGAAATAATTTTAGAATAAATCTATTACTAAACACCTACTAAACAAAATGGAAACATTCAGATATGCCCCAAACCAAGCAAGAAACCAATACTCACTAAATTATTCACATGGAGATGGGCAGGATCTGTGTGATAAGTACTCAGTAAGCCACCTTCTCAGAAATACCTTTTGGGAGCATTTGCTGTAGAGATCTTCACTCCTCCTCTCAAACGCTGTACATTTACACCTGAATCACATCAGAGTAGCAGGATGCTGAGTTTCTGAGTACCAGTGAAGAACAAAGGACACAGATTTAGGTCAAAATAGGAAAGGAAACTAAAGCAAAGAAGCTCCATAGCTAGGAAACTTGTGTGGAAAAAACAGCCATATGAGAAGAGACAAACAAAGCACTTCAAAGCACCAAGCTGATGTCATCCCAGAAGCCAGCATCTGCCTCCAAACGGAAGTTGCAGCACCCGTGGTCAGAAATTGAGAGAAAAGGAGGTGGTACTGAGGTCAGAGTTGAATTTTTTTCCAAACTCTACTTTGTTTTGCTAGCATCAGGGCTGTGTAGCTAACCTGGCCGCCCTGAACGAACACACACAGAACCAGCCTACAAACTGCATGGGCAACATATGTCAGCAGCTAAACAGGTACCAGCCTGCCAGGTTTTTATAACTTCTTACACAAGCAATTCTAAATACCACAACTTCTGGAGAAGTGATAAGTTCCAGGAAGTTGGATTGGTTAGCATTCCTTCCTTTCTTTCCTGGAAGCCGTTTCCACCAGCACTCAGCCTTTCTGGGCTGGGCCCTGCCTTAAGTCCCTCAATAAACAGTCTTTCTTGTTCTGCAATCAACTAGACAGTGTCTTTTGGTTAGGTGCTTCTCAGTATGTATTTTTTTTTATCTTAACTGAATTATCCAGGAAACTTTCCCACCTGGATAGACTTTGTTTTATGTTTCCTAAATCCACCAGCTCAACTGTCTGTTCTGAACTTACTAGACACATACAGGTAAGCAATTTCCCCATCTTGCCTAGATTTGTCATTGTATTGGTATGTTATTGTTCATGATTGGTACATCTGAGCCAGGAATGTGAAAAGGAGTGTGAGGTGCACCTTACTGCATGGGCACGCGCATTCACATACTTGCTGAAGCCGATAAGACTCTTGTATTGAAGCAGGTATTTTAAAGACATCCTTCCATTGACAATTAGACATCTTTATTAGCAAATAGCATAATTAATTTAGAATACTTTGATGATTAGTTTTAGAAATGCTAATAGTATTAAATTAAGAGGACTAGATGATGTCAACTGAAGTCTCCATAGGCACTCAAAGGCCTGGGGTAATAAGATTTCTTATCAAATGGCAAGAAATCTTCCTACCAGCCAGATAAGACAGTAGTAAAGATTTTTGTCCAAGAAGCCAATGAATTTCTTTTAAGTACTAATTGTGGATTTCAAAATAAGGATATTGAACTATTTCTGCTAGAGCAAAGGTTATGCAGATGATAGAAGACAGTATCCAACTAATACTAAATATATGTGTTCATTTGCATATATTATAATCATTGTTCAGATAATTGAATTAATTTCATCTTTTAGTTTAGTACTTCCCCAAAATTGGTCAGAATTACCCAGGAAATATTAGAAACTACATATGCCCTGCCTTTATTCCATATGGCAATGTCCAGGGAAGAAGTCTGGGCATGTATTTTTTAAAAGAGCCACAATGATTCTGAGCCAGGTTTGGAATCATTGATTTATGAATGCCAAGATAACTTGTTCTTAATTTGTTGTGTTTGGTTACTTTGTCTATCTTAAAAACCAATGTAACTGTCATCTGGTGATCTGCAATGTATATGGTTGAATCAGTCAATTATTCATGCAAAAAATATCCTAAAATGCCATCTTGGGGAGACCCATTAATGGTTCTCCATCACTGAAACATTGCATTAAAGACTGCTCCCTTGATTTCTTAGTTCAGCTCCAATGTGCTAAATTTAATTTACTATTAGGACATAACGAGACTGGGCAATAGTTTAGAAACCTCACTGGATAACTTAATGTGGCCTTGTTCATCATTTTGTGGCTGAGTAATAGTTTGATAGTTTATTGTATAGGCCTTCCCTACTTACACTTTTCACTTTTTTCATCCCCAGTCTACATGTATCAGGCTCTCCTCCATTGTTTGTGGTTTCATGGTGGGAAGGGTGGGGCAGGGTGCAGACAGAGAAAGACTCTCCCTGATGTTTTCCAAAAGCCCAACCCCTTAGGAGAATTCACAAGACTTGAGGAAAAGGTCAAGGGAACACAAGTTTTGAGAGAAGAAACAGAGTTACCTAGACAGCAAGCAGGAGGATGGGGCTAGGAGATAGTGAAGAAGCCTTACTCCTCCAAGGAAGCCCCAGGATTTGTCAAGGCCTTAGTGGTGGCTGCTTGATGTACCAGGTGAAGTTTCAGAGGTTTCTGCCTCCTAAAAAGCACCTGAATCCCAAGAATGGTGTACAAACAGCAGGGACCCCTTCATCTGGGGTGAGGTGGGGTGGATGGTTGTGAATAAGGAACGGTGGCTAGCTCAGCATTTATCTAAAGGACCAGAAGACCAGAGACTAGAGGCCCTGCCATCCCATCCTGACACCTTGCATGGTATTAGGCCCTGTTTTCATTTCCTAGGACTTCCCTAACAAAGAACCACAAACTGGGTGACCTAGAAAAAGGAACAGCTATTGTCTCACATTTCTGAATACTGGAAGTCTAAAATCAAGGTGTCAGCAGGGCCATGCTTCCTCTGAAACCTATAGAGAAGGGTCACTCTTTGCCTCTTCCACCAGGCACCGGCACTTCTTGGAGTTCCTTGGTTTGCAGATGTATCACGCCAATCTCTGCCCCCATCATCAATGCCTGTCTTGCCCCTGTGTGTCTCTCTCCTTTCCTTCTAGAACACCAGTCACATTGGATTGAGGGTGCATCTCACTCCATTATAACCTCATCTTAACTAATCATGTCTGCAATGACCCTATGTGTAAGTAAGGTCACATTCTGAGATACAGTGGTTAAGGACTCCAACACATCTTTTTAGGGGAAACAATTCAATCCATAACAGGCCCCAGCACCTCAACCTGACCCCAAAGTAAGAAGGAACCCCAGAATTCCAGAAGTGAAGCTATTTACAAACTGGTGGGGTCAGGACCTGGATACCAAATTAAAGCAATTGAGAGAAAATTAAAAATAAAAAAATATATTGCATATTTGAATTTGTAGACTGAAAACCTGTGCACTCTCACTTCATCCAAATGTTTAGCATTATTTGAAGTGCTTAATATTTTAACCATCTTTTGTATGCAATAGACCTGGTACTTCTCTGCACCAGCTCCCCAGCCCCACCCTCAGAGTTTCTGTTTAGCACATTGTAAGTGCCTGTCAAAAGTGAAATAAATGAATAAATAAGTGTATCATGGAGAATTCCAACAGAAAACATGCAATTTACTGGATATTATTAGAACCTGATATTTTGCTTTGAAAATATCAAAACTACTTATAATAAAGTCAGTTTCTACTTTGACTTCTGAACCTAATGTTACTATAAAAGCCATTTCAGTTAAAGAAAATTAGTTTTATTTAGGATCTCCTTTTTAATTTTCATAGTTACTTTTCCTATATTTTACTTGACTCTTTCTTCTCCTTCAAAAAAATAGATCACAGGAGAGTTGCAATTCCTCTAAAAAGTCTAAATGCAGTTACAACATTTAAAGCTCATTTGATTCAAAGTATTCCTTAGAACAGTGGCTTTTTGAAAAGGTTAATTTTCTTCTAATGTAGTCAGATTTTTAAATCAGAATGCTAGTGCTCTAGTAGTTGTATTAATTTCAGAAATGGCAACCAAAAATTCAGTCTTATAATAAACTACGAAAATAATAGTTATAGAACCCATGTCATTCTTGAACTGTAGCAAAAATAAGACCCAATATATTACATAGAAACGTTTTAAAAGATAGGAATTTGATTTAAGTGGCATAATATAGTTTGTGACCTTGTTTCATGGATAAAAATAGGCAAACTTTCCCCTGTGTCCTTCTCATCTTTTTGAGGAAGAAACATAAAATCAGATGCTTGCATTGTTGGGTTTGAGCTCCCTTATGGGGGCATTTAAAGCTTTTTTATAGTCCTTGAATTCAGAAAAAAAAATATTTATTTTTTTAAATACTGTGTGTGTGTGCGCGCATGTTCTGAAAAAAAAAAAATGTTTGACTTAACATCAAGCCAAAAGACACAAACCCCCTGATCTCTTGCCATGAAGGAGTAATAACCTTTGATGTTACTGCAAAAGATTTCCAGCTGTTCAAAAACAATTCCAGGTCATTAAACTAGTTTTAAAAATTAAATCTTTGTTTTTGGAATCATAAATATAGATGGAAACTATAGCCCACAAATAGATATGAGTTTACTATTTAATATCTGCTCAATTTATACCCATCCTACCACTACCTCCCACATACTTTAGTATCATGTTAGGACTTGAAATACTTTAGACTGACAGAAAGGTAAGTTTTAGGAAGTCGTTTATCCTATCCCTCTTTTTTCAAACTGAGCTCTTCTTAAAATATCCTTAGACATGGAGGTTGAAAGTCTTCCAAACCATTGTGTACATGTGTTTTCTTTTGAGGATACAGGATTTGGAGAGAAACCAGAAAAGTACAGTTTAGAAGTAAATTCGCTGCTTCCCAATTGTTGATTGGACCAATAGATAGAATGAGAGGAATCCACAGAATTTGATCTTATTCTTGACAGAGCACTAAAAGAACTGCCAGTGCCCCAGCCTTGACCTAATCCCAGTTGGTTTAAAGAAATGGAAAGGAATGAAAGAGGGCACACTTAGTGATCTCGGGGGAAACAAAAACAAAACCTTATAGTGCTAAATCAGAGCAGAGTTCTACAAGAACTAAATTGTTACATTAGTTTGGTGACCAAGACCATCCCCTTTAGCAAAGTAAAGAGACTCTAGAAACAAGCTTAACACTCCTATTTGCTCCAGTCCTGCAGTGACTATGAACTTGGTTAAATGCCTCAGTTACAGCAGAAAATCCTATAAAAGTCTAAGATATGAAGGACGTGGTTGTGACTAGCATGGTATGCCTACTATGGAGATAAGCTAAGAATAATCTATATTTAGAATACCTTAATTTTTGCCCAAACCTTTATCAAACGTTTTTGAAATAAGAAACTTTGAGGAGGTAGGGTGTGATTTATTGGCAACTGAGAAGCTACCCATTAGATGATACAACACACAGCAAAGAGGCTCTGGAATTCTAGCTATGAAGACATTCACGCTAGATTTAAACCCAAACAATCTGTTTCCTGGAATGGAGTACTTGGGATGGGAAATTGGATAACCAAGTGGAAACAATTAGTAGGTAGTTAGAAGTAAGAAACAGATTTTATGTGAGAAGTTAGAGTTTAAAACATTTGAAGAAACTCACTACCATAAGTATTAATTTTGAAGATGGATGGGTACAGGGACAAGAATAAAGCCTTGAGTTAATGGCTAAAAGGAGAAAAGGGAGTCAGCAAAGGAGATAAGCTTTGAAGAGGTGGAGAAAGAATTCAGTGTTTCAGAGACGGAAGCTTGGACAAATTTTTAAGGAAAGAAGATAATCAACAGTTCCAAATACTCCAGAGAGATTTAATGAGGTAAAAACTGAGGAAATGACATGGGGCTGATAGAAAAGCACAAGAGAAAAATTATTTCAGGGTTTGGTATGAGTGGAAACCAGATTACAAAAGCTTAATATGAGAATTAGGTGATGAAATTAACACAATCAATAAACATTACTGGGTTCAGGAATTTGGCAGTGAAAGATAGTTGTGTTGATGCAGTAGTAAGAGAAGACAATGTTGAAGCAGAGATTTGTGGTCAAGGTAGAGAAAAACCTGTGTATGTTAAAGGCAGAGAAAAGGTAGTGGTTCTTTGTTTTTTGTTTTTTGTTTTTGTTTTGTTTTTTTATGAAGGCGACCTTAACTGTAAAGAATACACCTCAAAACACTGAGAAATCCATCAAAATTATCTCTGCAAATGTAGTATGTTTTGTATGTATAAATATAAAATAAAAGTTTTTTGTTTTGTTTTTAATTAAATTTATTGGGATGATAGGATCATACAGGTTTCAAGTGTGTATTTCTATGATACATGACCTGTATATTACATTGCATTCCCACCACCCAAAGTCAAATCATTTTCCATCACCATATGTTTTCCCCCCTTTACTTTTTACTACCCTTTCACCCCCTTCCCTCTGGTAACCACCATACTATTGTCTGTGTCAATGAGTTTCCATTTTATATCCCACATATAAGTGAAATCATATAGCTCTTGGCTTTTTCTGAGTGATCTCTTTTACTTAGCATAATATTTTCAAGGTCCATCCATGTTGTCGCAAACGGCAGTATTTCATCTTTTCTTATGGCTGAGTAGTAATCCATGGTATATATGTACCATATTTTGTTAATCTTCACCCAAGGGTATTCTTCCATTGATTTTTAGGGAGAGTGGAGAGGAGTGGGAGAGACAGAGAGAGATAAACATCTATGTGAGAGAGACACATTAATCAGTTGCCTCCTGCACAAGCCCTGATGGGGATGGAGCCTGCAACTGAGGTACGTGCACTTGACCGGAATCAAACCCAGGGCCCTTCAGTCCACAGGCTGATGGCTCTACCCACTGAGCCAAACCAGCTAGGTCTGCACCATATCTTTTTTATCCAATCCTCTATCAAAGGGCACTTTGGTTGTCTCCATGTCTTGGGCACTGCGAATAATGCAAATGTAGTATTTAGCCAACACATCATTCCTCCCAGACAACCCTGGGCCTAAAGCCAAATAAAATGCATTCTTATGAAGATCACCAAGTGATATACCTCCTACTCCCTGTGACTCATTTGAAAAGATATGCCTGCCAAGAGGGGCCTTTTGAACATTCAGAGGAGAGAGCTGATTCTGCCAGCACAGGATCAAGGCCAGGAAGCTCACTCCTGGGATTAGAGCAAGGTCAGTGAGGAAATGAGTGTCAAGGGGTGGGATGGGGAATGGATCAAATGACACGCTCAAGAGGCAGACATTTCACAGACGTTTGAGTGGGTGTTCATGTCATCACTTGGCAAATCCCACGGCAGAGTCAAGACCCAGGTGGCAGTCTGTCTCCACGGAATAAGGCCACGGACTGCCTTGAATGACAAGCAGCCCTGCTGTCAATGACCCTTGTACTTAATAAACAAGTTGGGAAAAAGGGACAAAAGCTTGTAATCAGCCTAAGTGCTGATAGACACAAAAGCTAGTCCTTTCCCAGATACTCAAACCTCCTACACACCTGTGAGGCAAAAGGGAAACAAATCTGCATTTATCCTTGCTCAGTGCTAGCACTGAAGGAATCTGGGAAAACCAAGTCCCATACTCCAGAGTTCCCAGAAATGAAACTAGATTCCAGCATTCTTGCTTCCCTGCTAGAGATTCTCTCATTAGCTATGCTAACTCTTTGCTCTCTCTGAGTGACCCCCAATGCAACCAATTTAGTTATTTGACATTTAAGGTATTTTCCATTTGAATCAGAAGCTACTAATCCACAGTTAAATCCTTAAGTAATAAATTTGTCCTTTCTAAGCAGGGTGGGTAAAAATCCTCACCTCTTTGAATGCCCAGAGCTAACAATTAACTTTCCATCTTTATGTCTACATCCAATCTGTCAAAAAGAAAAATTAAAACATCCTCCCTGGAACACAAAATTCAAAAGCTGAAAAATATCTTAAGAATTAACCTCTATGCCCTATTCTTTGGCTAGCAGGTTAAAAACTGAATTTGCACAAATCCAGCCTTCTCTTATTTGTGAAGATAAAAAGGGTCTTTGCTGGCTGAAGGGGAAAGGGCTGGCCATGCTGATACAAAATCATGAAAAAATAGTGCAAGAGTGAGTGCAGTGAAATGGTTTAACTAGGAGCCTGGGGGTAATTATAAGACAAATACCTGCCAGTTGATAAGAGTGTAAAATGTTGCCCCGACTGGTTTGGCTCAGTGGATAAAGCATCAGCCTGCGAACTCAAGGGTCCCAGGTTCGATTCCGGTCAAGGGCATGTACCTTGGTTGCGGGCACATCCCCAGTGGGGGATGTGCAGGAGGCAGCTGATCGATGTTTCTAGCTCTCTATCCCTCTCCCTTCCTCTCTGTAAAAAATCAATAAAAATATGTTTTTTTAAAAAAAGAGTGTGAAGTGTTTAGTCTGCTACCCAGTGGTATATAGGCACAGTCTAAACCTCAGAAAGGGAAGGGAAAGATAGCTGAAAATCAGATGTAAAGTTTTTCTGGAATGTATTGAGCCTGGCCCTGATCAATGATCCCTCTGAGCCCTAGCCAGTTTGGCTCAGTGGATAGAGCATCGGCCTGCAGACTGAAGGCTCCCGGGTTTGATTCCGGTCAAGGGCGCATGCCTGGATTGTGGGCTCAATTCCCAGTGTGGGCATACAGGAGGCAGCTGTTCAATGATTCTCTATCAGCATTGATGTTTCCTTATCTCTCTCTCTCCCTCTCTCTTCCTCTCTGAAATAAATAAAATATATATTTTTAAAAATGATCCCCCTGAATATCCAGTAAGTTGTTCTGTCTGCTTCCTCCACCCACCATAATATACCCTAGGCTGATAGGCACCCATATAGCCTGACACTGGCATCTGTGCTGCTTGGTTGATGTAATGTCATGCCTCGTTAAATATTTTAATATCACCCCTGGGTATAGCCAAAACTGGATTCATAATCTCCTCTTAAAAGCTGTCCTCATTAAGTCCCTTTCTAAAAACGTTCTTTCCCATATGCTTTCTTTCACCATGCCACCTCCACATCCTAAGCACCCAGTTAACCTCAGTTAGCTTTTGACTCTTGTCCCACATTGGTCTTCCTTCTCCCAAATCCAAGCAGTTTCCAGATTCAATGGATTTGCCGGTTATAGCTTGAGATTCTGCAGGGCACCACCAGTTATATACTAGAGATGCAGGAAGATTAGACCAACCATCACTGTTGTCCAATGGTGGGTGGCTGGGGAGAGGAATAAATGCCAGGGCAGGTGTAGTTGCTAGTGGTGTCTACAGCCTGCAGTAGAGGCTTCAACCTAGTGAACAAGTACGAGATCAAGGGTGCAGAGATCTCCAGCTATAAACCAGGTGGTCTGCAAAGAGGGGCAGGCAGTGGGAAAGGGGGACTAGGAGTTGAGTCATCAGATATCTAGAGCAGGTGATACTTGGAACTTGTCACATGGCTCATCACATAGTTCAAAGTTGGTCCATTGAGAAACGTCTGGGCTGACACTGCCATAGGGTTCAGCCAATGGCAAAGAAGGAGAGCAATAAGACAACACGGATCAAGGGCCCTTGAATATGACTGTGCTCTGAGTAGTTAGCACAAGAGAAATTCAGGAACAGGGATGAAGGCAGGAAGTCAGTTGTAAGAACTGTGTTACGAGGCAGGGAGGGGAGGGCCCAAGAATAAGGTAGAATATTTGATTATCAGAATTTAATTGTTCAATAAACATGTACCAACTACCTACCATAGGCCATCACAATGGATACTGGGAGAGAGTTTAAAAGTAAATGTAGTTCAGTATGATAAGTGCCAAATCCAAATTCAGATAAGATTCAGAAGAGTCCAAAGGAAGGAACGGTCGGTCAGCTCTGCTCCCTGCAGGTGTTACACAAGGCTGCATAGGAGATATGATGTTCAAACAGGTTCTTGAAGTCTGATTAAGCCGCAGAAATGTAGTGAGGTACCTTCAGAAGGAGGCCATAGCAAAGGTGCTGGAGATGGAGTGAACTAGAGGACTGCGAATTGTTCAAGCTCATTGCAATGGCAGCAAGGGTGGTTAAGCATCTGCAGCATCTGGCTAGAAGTAGCCCAAGATATTCAATATGGGCTAGGCTCAAATATCAAATTTAGGTGGGGTAGAACGGAATTCAAGATCTAAGATACACTGAGCTTGACATTTCTGCACCCACCTCCTCTTCATTCTTCTGGATACTATCTTAATTCAAACTGCCAAAACCTCTTCAGTTCATCTAAACCAATGCAATGGTTCTCTAATGAGTGTTCCCAGTTAGTAAACACCTCTGCTTCCTCCCAATCTACCCTACACACTAAAGCACAACTTTGAACATGCTTTCCTCCTAAAAAAAAAAAAATCTCTTAATAGCTCTTTATCACTGAAAGAATTAAGACTTCTATTTGTATTTTATATTTGAAGGACTCCTGCAGGACTTAGTTAAATATTTACTTGTCTCAAACTATGAAAATAATAGTGATACTTGAAAGTATAGCACATCCTTGACATGTGGTGATGGGTGGGAGGCAGAGAGAAGCACGGTTAGGTGGGGAGAAACCACAGGCTTCCCTGGCCCAGTCTTCTTTTGTCATTCCATCCCTTAGCATCTTTCCTCCTCCCTCAGTCTTTGGAAGAGTGAACACAGAACCACGCAACCAGAGCTGATGTGATGACAACTTTGAAGTTTTTGTCATATATTGTCCTCTGTGACACTGCCTTGTTTTTTTATTTTGTTTGTCTGATAAGTTGGATCTTAAAAGTGAGTTCTAAACTAAATTAGTACATACCAATGTGGTTTTCCAGTGCCAAAGGTGTTTCTGTATCCACATAGAATGAAATGTATGTTGTTTGTAAACTTCACCAGTATGTAAAAATAGATTTTGGAAAGTATCTTGATGAAATGAAGGAAATGAAAGGGGTTAAGTACTATTTTTATAATATCAGCATTGAACTAATGCGGCTTTAAGTCCAGAATGGTAAGGAATTACTAATTTTAAAATATTCACCTTTTTTTTAAATGTTGAATGTCATAGACATAATAGCAATAACTACAATAATATATGGTTATAGAAAGTCAAACGTTATCTGTGTAAAAGAGCAACAGTCTAAACAAAAAAAGCAACGTTTGGTGTAATAAAAATTGAGAGGAAAGTGGACAGGCAAGATCAACATTCCTTCTAATTTATTTTGTTTCAAATAACTCTTGTAGGTTTCCCAAAATAGTGTTGCATCATTTCATAGTTACTACCTTGTTTATAAACACATATCCCTTTCCATCACAGTGTAGTCTGAGGGCCTGGGCTCCATTTCAGACAATCCCTATAATAGTGAAAACAGTTTACCTTATTAAGGAAAAGAACTTTATGTATGACATCATTCTCAAAGGACATAAATGGCCTCTGTCTGTTAATAGTCTGCTTTCAAATTCGATTTCATTCGTATGACTGCAGAGACTATAATTTATATAAGCTATATTCAGAGAAATAAACTTCCCCAAACATCTGTCTACCCATGAAACTAAAAGCTCTAAAAACCACTGTTGGCCCCAAACCTGAGATTTTGTTCTAATCGACACCAGGAATTTGGCACAGGAAGGAAGCCGGGTCAGTCTGCCTGATCGGGGTTGGCAGCACATTCCTATGGCTTTCATGAGATAGAGGCCGTTTCCAAGGGCAGCTGACCACAACTATGCTCCCTGCCACTTCAGGAAGAGCTCAAACAGCACGGCCTACTCTGCCTGGGACGGGCCCAGACACCACCCCGGGCGGGGCGTTCCTTCCTCCAGGACAAGAACACCAGTTAGGATGCTCTGGCCTGCAAGGAACAAAAGAGTGAGACAAAAAGGGCATTTATCATTTCCACAGCAAACAGCTGGAAGCAGGGGCAGCTCCGCCGCTGAAGCCAGGGCTTCCCAATGCCCCTGTGGACCAGGTTCCTTCCATCTTTCTGTTCTCCCCGCTCAGACTTCAGTTGGGCTCAGTCTTTTTCTCTAATGATTACGAAATGGCTGCCTCTGTTCCACTGTGTTCATCTTCGCACAATCACTCCAAAACGCAGAAGGAAGACATTTTCCATGCCTCTCTCTTTTTACCTGGGGAGAGGACCTTTCCCACAACCCGCCTGTGGACTGCCCTTCAAGTCCCTTAAGCCCAGAATCCCGTACATGCTCAAGCCCTAGCGGTAAGAGTGCAAAGCAATATTGGTCATTTTCTTGTTTTTCATTTTTGCCTATCAAAGGCTAACTTGATAGAAGTGGTGGCTGGGCAGGGAGCAGGAGAAATAGCAAGGTGCAATTGGATCATTCGTCTCATTGACAGAAATTAACAGCTCCTTTTAAACATAACCATTGAAAGTGTGCTCCTTTGTATTAACATATATGCCCCCTACCAGCATGCAGTGCTATGTTTGTACACTTACATACTAAATAAGAGGGGCACAGCCTCCTTCTAGAATCTAGATGATGACGGTGATGATGATGATGATGATAAAATACTGGCATTTGCAAAGTCTAAGTTATAGTCCATAAAACTGGAAGGTTGATTTTTTTCCCCCCTTAGATGTCAATTAATTTCTTCAGGATCTTATCCAGATACTTAACCCCTATGACTCAATGTCTTTATCCATAAACATGGGTATAGCATAAATAACACATGGAGATGGTATATATTTAAGTTTTCCACAAAATGGATTTTTTCTATGAATTATTTCTAAACTAGGATAAAGAGGATTGATTGTGTCAATTATTAGATCTCTCCCCGAGGGCAGAGTTTGCCTGAGGGTCGCCATGGTAGGGCCCCAGTTGGTGTTTGGGAAGAAGAGTATAGTAATCACCACACCACCTCACTGGACTCTGTCAATATTTGTTAGATTTCCCAAAGCTGCTGTACTGCCTATTAATAGCTCAACAGCACAAAAAGATAATCAACATTTTCAACAGGAATACTGTGCTGGCATCCAGAACCCACTTTTAAGAAGAAAGATAGGTTCATAAGGGAATTCATTAGCCTGCTTTAGGAATTTTGAAGTTACAGTGAATTAATTTATGTACTTAATAAGTAGACTCATACAATTAAATGGCCATTATGACATGTGACTTGACAATACCGAAAAGCTTCCTCCCCACCCCCAACATTACCCTTATCCATCCTCACTCACAAATATTACTCCCTCTTCAGGGCTGAAAGTTATCAGTGAACTCTTTCTTCTGTGCCTGGAGGTAGTAGGAAGGGGAGACAAAGAACTGCAGAATACCACATTTAAAATGCAAATTTGTTACCTGGGAAAATCGTGAGCATCTATAGCAGTGGTTCTCAACTTTCCTAATGCCGCGACCCTTTAATACAGTTCCTCATGTTGTGGTGACCCCAACCATAAAATTATTTTCATTGCTACTTCATAACTGTAATTTTGCTACTGTTATGAATCGTAATGTAAATATCTGATATGTAGGATGTATTTTCATTGTTACAAATTGAACATAATTAAAGCATAGTGATTAATCATAAAAACAATACATAATTATATATGTGTTTTCTGATGTCTTAGGCGACCCCTGTGAAAGGGTCGTTTGACCCCCAAAGGGGTCGCGACCCACAGGTTGAGAACCGCTGATCTATAGTGTTCTGTTATCACAGTTGCAGAAAACAAGCCTTTGAGTGAATGAGGCTGGACTGAGGGAGGCGGCAAGGGAAGGTGATGAAAAGATGAGGCCTTGCTTCTCTGAGTGTGGTGCAGGGTCCGAGAGCTTGAGCACCACCAGGGAGCTTGTTAGAAAGGAAGAATCTTGGGCTCCACCCAAGACCCACTGAAGGAATCCAGACTGTGGTTTAACAAGGCCCTAGGGCAATTCCTGCAAAGGTTTCAATCCGAGAAACACTGCTCTAGGGCAGAGGCAGAAATTCCAAGGAATAATCTCTGGTAGAGTGCAGGTGCTTGGAGCCCTGACAGCTGGAGCCACAAATGCTAGAGGTGAGTGAGGGCTTAGGTGAATGGGCCAGGCAAGCTCAAGTGGGGGAAGAAGGTACCAAAAGATAACAATGACAACTGTGGTGATTGCTAGCTTTCTTTAATTAGACACCAACAATGGCAGGCACTCTAATAGTGCTTTTCGTACATGGTTCCTCATCTTCAAAATAACCCTGCAATGCTGATAGCAGAGGAAATGAAGGCTCAGGGAGGTTCAGAACTTGCCTAGGTTTCCATAGCCAGCAATTGATAAAATAGAAGCAGGAATTTTGGGGGGTGAAAAAGACAGGTTTAAGAAATTTTAGAAAATATAGAAATCAAGGAGACCATGGAAGAAGCACAGGGCTGCAGAGCAGCAGAAGGTATATTTCCATAGAATAAGGGAGCTGAAAAACTGCAACAGGTATATTTCCATAGAATGAGGGAGCTGGGAACAGCAAAGGGTCTATATTTACAAAATAAAGAGAAGGAAGCCCTTGCTCCAGAAGGAGAAGAAGAAAGCCCAAAGGGAATAGGAAAACAATAGGGAAGGAAGGGGGGAGAACCTCACATGTCCTAAGTGAGGTTCAACCTTTGAGCCCAGGAGTTACTATAGTAACCAGACTAAGGGAATCGTGACCAATCAGAGGGGATATCAAGGCACAAGGATGTGCAGCCTTTATAAACCATAGGGAAAGGGAACTCAGTGGGACCCTTTTTCCCTCCCTACGTGGGAGTCTGTACTTGTTCTTCAATAAATTTCTACCTTTGCTATACCACCTTCTGTCCGTCGATTCATTCTTCGACTCTGATAGACAAAAGAATCCGGGGCATTCTGCCCAGGGGAACACCGCCTGTTCCAGTCCAAAAATTTTGCTTCAAAATCTGGATCAACTCCTAGACTTGGGAATCAGAGAAACCCAACTCAAATCCTGTCTGTTTCTTACTAGATGTATAACTTAGTCAAGTAAATTTCCTGTCTGTGCCTCAGTTTCCTCCTCTGGAAAATGGGAATAAGAAGACTTTTTATTTTTAGCATCTAGCATAGTGTGAGGTTGAAATATTACCTATAGAACTAAAAGTGCTTGTCTTTGCAGAATGTGTAATAGTGTACATTAGTTATTAATAGTATATGCTATTATTGCTATGTCCACTAAGAAGGGGGTCTCCATACACAAAGCAACTTTTTCGCAGTTTTGCCCATATTGGTTCTGTTGGCAAGTCTACTAAAAACAGTGCACAGTGAGGAGTGCAAAATGTGTGTGACATGGCCCTGGATTGCATTCGGCTGTCACTCCTGTAATAGATCTTCATTCACTAAGAGAAGCAGTCAACTTAATCTTTATTTTTTTAAAAAAATGGTATTAGTATCCACCATGTGAAATATGAAAAACGAGACGCAATGCCCACTAACATCTGCCTTGAGGGGATGTTCGCAGCAATGTGACAAATGCAGAGACACTTGGAGTATTATGGAAACAGAGAAGAGGCAGTGCCAGGCACTCCTGGAGTCAGGGAAGACTTTATAGTGTTGCTGTTCACTCCTCCGTGCCTTCTGCAATGATTTATTTCTCATGTTAAAGTATAATTTTAAAAAATTAAGGCAATCCTCATTCAACTACATAATAATATGTCATGGATTGTATTTAACTTGTTAATTTAATTAGGAATCAGGGAGATATTAACCCTGGTTCACATGGGAATTGGGGGAGCAAGTTAGTAAAGCATTGGTTCTAGTGATGTGAATAGCATTCACACTGAAGGAGGAAGAAACAAATTGCTCAGAAGCAACAGGGTAGGTAGAAAGGAGCTTGGCGTGAGTATTATAAGAAACCTAGATCTACTCTGGCTCTGCAAGCAATGGCTCAGTGACTTCTGAAGGTCAGCTTCCCTCTCTGAGCCTTAACATCCTCATCTGCAGATGAGGAGGTTGACTAGATGGCCTCTAAGGGAGGAGGACTCAAATGTTAGTGAACATTAACGTCACTGGGAGAAAGCCTGGGTAAAAAGAAAAAAGTGCAGATTCTCAGACCTTCATACCCAGAGATTCCTGATAGAAATCCAAAACCCACTCAGATGGGGCCCAGGGTTCTGCTGCTATTAGTGTGGGGTTTTTTGTTTTAACAGCACCCCACGTGATGCCAGTGCAAGTGCAGACCACACTTTGAGAACCCTGCTTGGAGGTCTCTTCCAGCTTTAACCGTCTCCCAGTTGGGATCTGATGTGGCCCTGTGCTCAGGGCCTGGAAGCCTGGGTTCAGCCACCAAGAGCTCACAAGTATCCATGGGATTTCCTTTGTTACCTATTTTCTTTCAGGAGACTGCAAGGATTAATAAACCAGCATTGGCTTGGCATTTAATAGCTCTTGAAAATAATGTACTGCTATTGCAGAGGACCGAATTTCTGGAAGGCTTTTAGGTTGTATATTGTTGAGATCCATTTATTGTTTTACTTATGTAAGATTCTGAGTGGTAAATCAGTATATATATATATATTATTGCAATATACTATTCTCTCAGCAAATATTAAGGAAGAAATTTTTTAAATCTAATGCAGCTGAACATTTACAATTTTCTGAGAACTAAAATCATAAACTGTCTTGAATGTGTTTGCCTTTCATCTTTGGTTATATTTTTGTATTGATTCTCCTAATGTAGCCATCCAGGTCATTTGAGTGCGTATTAACAACATATAAACATCAGTATTAGACCCTGAGAGGCTTATATTTGTAACTATAGTAAAACAAGTGTATTCATGTCATTCTTTGTTGCTACAAGAAGCTAACAATGACTTTCAGGGGACTAACACAAGTAGAAACAAGATTTAAATTGACCAAGAGATTAAGGAACTCAGTATTTGTACCTTATATACACTAAGAACTTTTTTTATGATCAAAGAAAGGAGTAAAAAACTAATATCCTCAGTGTTACCAGAGTATAGAGTATGTCAACAAACATAAACACACACACACACACACACACACACACACACACACACACCTCTACCCCTCATAATCACATACATCAAAAAAAAAAAAATAACTCCAATTAAGATAAAAATAAGCTAATGATGAAATCTCAGCTGATGTTAAAAGTTATAAAAGCTTAGTTTTCAAAGTGGAATTTGGGCTTTCTTTTATAGTCTAATTAGCACTTCATGTTATGTCTAAAACACAAGAGTACCTGGAAAACAAAAATAATAGAATATATAAATTAACTCTTCATCATGTACGGTGAATGGAAGACACACAGATAATCAATTTCAAATGTGAGTTCACATTATCTTCCCACCTTCCATGTACCCTATGATGGATGATTTCAACCAATTCCATGACTGATCATCCCCCACACCTTAGGAGCATCTCTGTATGACTCACATAACTCCAGCTAACAGTGAAAAAGATTAAATTACTTCAAACAGAACTCTCACCTTACCCAGAAGGCCTCTGTTTTAAACCCATTCTTCCCAATTTCTGGAATTTACCTTCCATTTATCTGGAATTCTCTTTTTCACCTGCCTCACACTGGCCTTATCCTCTTATACCAGTGATTGCACCAGACCTCTGGGTAAAGGAAGAAGAGCTTTTGCTACCTATCTTTCCTGGTCTGCTTATTGGAAAGGCGTCTTTTAAGTCAATTGAGAGAATTGCTCTTTGGTTGAGCATATTCAATAATTTATACAAGACCTTTCTTATAGTCTTTTAGAGTAAACTTTGTGTCACAGTACGACAAATACCAAAAAAAGTGCGCAAATCCTACATGCCAGTGAATGTGCCCATGTAGTCAGCACAACAAAAAATTACCACCACCCCAGAATCATTCCTTCTGTCCACCTTTAGTTGATAATTCTTTGAAAGAAAACTTATTGATACTAGTGCCCTATGTTAATTTTACTTGTTTTTGAAATTTATATAAATTAACTCATCTTCTGTGTACTTTTCTCTCTCTTCTTTAGTTCAACATTATGTTTGAGAGATTTATTTATCATGTTTGTGTGGTAATAGTTCATTTTCATTGCTATATGCCATGCCATTTTACATGTACATCACAATCGATTTATCCAGTCTACTCTTTTTCTTATTGTTTGAAGTATTACATAAGTCTCCTTTTCCCCTGATTGACCCCACCCACCTCAGCCCCTCTCAGCCCCCAGGATAAGCACCTACTGCCCCAGTGCCTGTGTCCATTGGTTATGCTAATATGATGCATACAAGTTCTTTGGTTGATCTCTAATCCTCCTCACCCACCACCTTCTCTTTGACATTGGATGGTCTGTTCAGAGTTACTTAGTCTCTGGATCTATTTTTGTTCATCAGTTTATGTTGTTCATTATATCCCACCTATGAGTGAGAATAGGTGATATTTATCTTTCTCCAACCAGTTTATTTCGCTTAGCATAATGCTCTCCAGTTCCATCCATGCTGCTGCAAATGGTAAGAATTCCTTCTTTTTCCATTGTATTCCATTGTGTAGATGTATCACAGTTTTTTAATCTACTCATCTGCTGATGGCACTTAGGCTGTTTCCAAATCTTAGCTATTGTAAATTGTGCTGCTATGAACACAGGGGTGCATATATCCTTTCTGATTGGTGTTTCTGGTTTCTTGGGATATATTCCTAGAAGTGCGATTACTGGGTCAAATGGGAGTTCCATTTTTAACTTTTTGAGGAAACTCCATACTGTTCTCCACAGTGGCTGCACCAGTCTGCATTCTCACCAGCAGTGCATGAGGGTTCCTTTTTTGAGATGGTACCTCATTGTCGTTTTGATTTGCATCTCTCAGATGATTAGTGACTTTGAGCATGTTTTCATATGTCTCTCAGCCTTCTATATGTCCTTTTTGAAAGTGTCTATTTAGGCCCTTGGCCCTTTTTGGGATTGGATTGTTTATCTTCCTTTTGTTAAGTTGTATGAGTTCCCTGTAAATGTTGGAGATTAAACCCTTATTGATGATAACATTGGCAAATATGTTCTCCCATGCAGTGGGCTTTCTTGTTGTTTTGTTGATGGTTTCTTTTGCTGTGCAGAAGCTTTTTATTTTGATGTAGTCCATTTGTTTATTTTCTCCTTAGTTTCCATTGCCCTAGGAGCAGTATTGGTAAAGATATTTGCTACAACGTATGTCTGATATTTTGCTGCCTATGGCTTCTTCTAAGATTTTTATGGTTTCCCATCTTACATTTAAGTCCTTTATCCATTTTGAGTTTGTTTTTGTGTATGGTGTAAGCTGGTGATCTAGTTTCTTTCTTTCTTTCTTTCTTTCTTTCTTTTTTTTTTTTTTTGCATGTATCTGACCAATTTTCCCAGCACCATTTATTGAAGAGACTGTCTTGACTCCATTGTATGCCCTTGCCTCCTTTGTCAAATATTAATTGAGCATAATGGCTTGGGTCAATTTCTGGGTTCTCTGTTCTGTTCCATTGGTTTATACGTCTGTTCTTTTGCCAATACCAGGCAATTTTGAGAACCGTGGCATGGTAATATAGCTTGATATTTGGTATTGTTATCCCTCCAACTTTGTTCTTCTTTCTCAGGATCGTTGTGGCTATTTGGGGTCTTTTTTATTCCAGATGAATTTTTGGAGAGTTTGTTCTAGGTCTAGCATTTCTTTATTTATTTCTAGTTTAATGGGGATTGCATTGAATCTATAAATTGCTGATTCTACCAACCCATGAACATGGTATGTTCTTCCATTTGTTTATGTTTTCCTCTATCTCTTTTTTCAATGTCTTGTAGTTTTCTGAGTACAGGTTTTTTACCTCCTTAGTTAACTTTATTCCTACATATCTTAATTTTTTGGTGCAATGGTAAATGAAATTTTTTGTTGTTGTTTCTCTTTCATTGAGTTCATTATTGGTGTATAAAAAAGCCATAGATTTGTGGGTGTTAATTTTGTATCCTGCTACATTGCTGAATTTATTTATTAAGTCTAGTAATTTTTTTATGGAGTCTATAGGGTTTTCTATGTACAATATCGTGTCATCTGTGAATAAGGATAGTTTTACTTCTTTTCCAATTTGGATGCCTTTTATTTCTTCTTCATGGCTGATCAATATGGCTAGCACTTCCAGTACTATGTGGAAAAGGAATGGTGAAAGTGGGCATCCCTGTCTTGTTCCTGTACTTAGGGGAAATGGTTTTAGTTTTTGCCTATTGAGTCTGATGTTGGCTGTAGGTTTGTCATATAAGGCTTTTATTATGTTGTGGTATGATCCCTCTATTCCCACTTTGCTGAGTGTTTTTATCAAGAAAGGGTGTTGGATTTTGTAAAATGCTTTTTCTGCATCAATTGATATGATTATGGAATTTTTGTCTCTCAATGTGTTTATGTGATGTATCACATTTATTGATTTGCAGATATTATACCATCCTTGCATCCCCCTTGATCATGGTGTGTGATCTTTCTAATGTAATGCTGGATCCAATTTGCTAGAGTTTTTTTTGAGAATTTTAGTATCTGTATTCATCAAGGATATTGGCTTGTAGTTCTCTTTCTTTGTAGTGTCTTTATCTGATTTTGGAATTATGGTAATGCTGGCTTCATAGAAAGAGCTTGGAAGTGTACCTTCCTCTTGAATTTTTTTGAATAGTCTGAGGAAGATAGGTTTTAGTTCTTCTTTGAATGCTTGGTAGAACACCTCTGTAAAGCCCTCCGGACCAGGGCTTTTGTTTGCTAGAAAATTTTTTATTACTGCTTCAATTTCTTCGATAGTTATTGGCCTATTCAGGTTTTTTATTCTTCCTGAATGAGTTTTGGAAGCTTGTATTTTTCTAAGAAATACCATTTCATCTAGGTTGTCCAGTTTGTTGGAATAGAGTTGTTCATAGTATCTATATATATAAAAGCCTAAGCAACCAGCCAAGTGGGCCAAACTGGCCAGTAGCTATGATGTGCACTGACCACCAGGGGGCAGACACTCAATGCAGGAGCTGCCAAGCTGTGATCACTTGGCAGCAGCTGTTCTCGGGTGACGCATCCTGAACCAGAGAGGAGAGAGCCCAATTCTGGAGTGTGTCACCCGAGAACTGCCCTCTTGCAATCCAGGACCCCTTGGGGGATGTTGGAAAGCTGATTTCAGCCTGATCCCTGCAGGCCAGGCCAAGGGACCTCACCGGTGCACGAATCTGTGCACCGGGCCTCTAGTTTTTTCATAATCCTTTGTATTTCTGTGGGGTTGGTTGTTACTTCACCTCTTTCATTTCTGATTTTATTTATTTGGGTCCTCTCTCTTTGCTTCTTGGTGAGCCTGGCTAGAGGTTCATCAATCTTGTTTATCCTTTCAAAGAACCAGCTCTTAGTTTTATTGATCTTTTGTATTTTTATTTATTTATTTTTTTGGTCTCTATGTTGTTTATTTCTGCTCTGATCTTTATTATTTCCTTCCTTCTGCTTACTCTGGGCTTTTCTTGTTGCTCTTTTTCTAATTCTTTAAGTTGTAGGGTTAGATCATTTATTACCATTTTTTCTTGTTCTTTGAGGTTGGCCTGTACAGCTATGAACTTCCTCTCAGGACTGCTTTCACTGTGTCCCATAGATTTTGGATTGTTGTGTTTTCATTGTCATTTGTTACCAAGATGCTTTTATCCAGTCTACTCTTGATGGGCATTTTATTTATTTCTATTTTGAAGCTATAATCAATTGTGTAATATGAACAATCTTGTATATATTTTTCGGTGAACATATATATTCATTTCTGTTATAGATATAACCAGGAGTGGAATTGCTAAACCAGTTTTAGTATTTACTGCCAAATGGTTTTCCAAGATAGTTGTACCAATTTATACTCCCATCACCAATTACTTCAAAACCTCATTTGAGTATATAGTATATATCAGTATGGTCTTAATTTGCATTTCTCTGAAATTCAGTAAAGTTTAGCACCTTTCCACATATGTATGGCAATTCAGATATCTACCTTTATAATGTGCCTATATAAGTCTTTTTTCCATCTTCTGTGTACTTTTCTCTCTCTTCTTTAGTTCAACATTATGTTTGAGAGATTTATTTATGTTGTTTGTGTGGTAATAGTTCATTTTCATTGCTATATGTCATTCCATTTTACTGGTACACCACAATGGATTTATCTTCCTTATCATTCAGTACACAATATTTTCTATTTTCTAAATATGACTTAACTTACACATATATTGTTTAATTTTCAAAAAATTGAGAATTTTCTAGTTGATTTGTAGCTTAATTCTATCATGGTTAGAGAACATACTCTAAATAATTGAATCTTTAAAATGTATTGAGGAGGGAGAGGCAGAGGTAAGTGGAGGTGGGCAAAGTGGCTGGGGGGAGAAAGGGAACACCTACAATAATGTCAACATTAATTTTTTTAATTTAAATTAATTAATTAAAAAATAAATGAAATTTATTGAGGCTTGCTTTATGTTGTGGCATATGAACAATTCTGGAAAAGTAGAACATTTGGCAAAATTGTAATCTGACTTTGCTGAGTATATTGCTAAAATGAGATTTTTGACATTGTTTGGTGCATTATTCTATAAATATGAATTAGCTCAAATTGGTTAATTTATTGTTTATACCTTCTATAATCTTACTAATTATTTTATCTCTCTGATCTTCTATTATTAAGAAAGGTGAGTTAAGCCCAGCCGGCATGGTTCAGTGGTTGACCGTCGACTTATGAACCAGAAGGTCACTGTTCAATTCCTGGTCAGGGTACATGCCTGGGTTGCAGACTCGATCGCCAGTGTGGGGCCTGCAGGAGGCAGATGATCAATGATTCTCTCTCATCATTGATGTTTCTATCTGTCTCTTCCTCTCTGAAATCAAATATATATTTATAAGAGAAAGATGAGTTAAAATTCCCCTACTATGATTGCAGATTTGTCTGTTTTCTCTTTTGCTTACATCAATTTTTGCCTTATACATTTTGAAACTATGTTGTTGTGTAACTACAGTTTAGAATTGTGTATCTTCCTGGTACATCTACCCTCTTTTCTCTTTCAACCTGTTTCAATACTTCTTACCTTAAACTCTGATTTGTTTGAAATTTTCACCTTTCTTTTGTTAGTGTTTACATGGTATCTTTTCTGTCCTTTTAATTTTAATCTTTCTGTGTCTTTACATTTAAGACATGTCTTTGAAAATTAACGTTTTTAAAAATATTGTTGAGTGTTTATTTTTTATCAAGTTGAAAAGTCTTAATTTTTGTGGTAGCATTTAACCCTTTTTAATTTAGTATAATTGTAGTTTATAGTTACCATTTTTCTGTTTGTTTTCTATTTGTCCCACCTTATTCTTTTTTTCCTGTCTTCTTCCTAATTAATCAAATTTATTTGTTGTTATTTCTTTTTTCTCTATATTACTTTGTATTTATACTTTCTTCTAATATTCCTTCAGTGTTTACCTTAGAGATTACAGCATACATGAATGAGTTAGTACAATGATATTAAATTATTTTTTTTACAACTTCCCTTTAAAATACTAGACCTTGGATCCCTTTAATCCCATATAGTTGCCCCCACCTTTGCATTTCTAGCATGCATTTGCTTTCTCTATATATTATAAACCCAGTAGATATTAGTATTGATATTTGTAGATTTATTTATATTTACTCACATGTTTATCTTTCTGTGTTCTTCATTTCTTCTTGCATTTCTATTGTTCTATATGGAGTAATTTTTAGTTAAAATTCTAGTCATAAAAACTTCCTTTAGTTTATTTATATTTTTAGTAGAGATCTGCCACCAAAATTTTTTCTTTGAGTTTTTCTGAAAATATCTTTATTTCAGCTTATTTTTAAAGAATATTTTTGCTGAGCATAGAACCCTAGATTAGCAGATATAATTTATTCATTATTTTAAAGATGTCATTGTGGGGTCTTCTGAGCTCCATCATTTCTGTGAAAGTGAAGTGTAATTATATTTGTTGGTTGTTTCTAAAGATAATAAGCCCAATTTTGGTGCTTTAAAATTTTTCTTATCATCTTTAGTTTACAGCAGTTTTTACTGTGATGTGCCCTGGTGTTTTGTGGTGGTGTTGTTTTTTTTTTCTTTTATTTATTTATCATGTTTTTGTTTTTAAAAAACCTGTGAATTCATCAGTGTAGGAAAATATCTTACCAATATATCTTCAAATATTGCTTATGTTCTCTCACCTTTCTTTATGTATTCAATTGATATATATGATTGAACTTTTACTGTTTTCCATGTGCCTTTTAGTGCTATTTTATATTTTGTGTGCTTTTTTCTCTCTGTGTTGCAATTTAGACATTTTTCTATTGTCATATCATCTAGTGCATTAATCATGTCTTCTGCTGAATCTGTTCTGCTGGGACTCTTATATACTGAGTTTACTGTTTTTAAGTTCTAGAATTTCCATTTATTTCTGATTTAAAAAATAGATTCCAACTTTTTGGTAAAAGTTTTTGACTTTCTAGTTTCTCTATTTTCCTTAGCATCCTAATCATTGGTAAGATGCTTGTGTGCTAACACCAATAATTGCATAACCTATATATCTGTTTCTGTTATACTTTTCTCTCTCATTTCAGTCACATGATTTTTGTCTCCTGTCATACACAATAATTTTTTATGGACTACTAAAATATGTAGATAGATAAAGCTATAGAGATAATATAGTAGTAGAGGAGCCACATAATGTTAACTACATCCAGAGAGAGATTGACTTTTATCTGCTAGTCAGATAGAGTGAGAACTGATAACCTAATCCAACCAAGGAGTGAAATGACAGACTGGCTGCAGGTTTAGTATGTCTCAGTCTGTCTCCGGTTTACTTTGATTCCTAAGACATAGTCCTCTTCTGGATGGGTCTTGACCTGTAATCCTTGTGTCTCAGCATGGCAAGATTGCTGAGAACTTTTCTCTGCTTTTTGCAGGCTTTCTGTTAAGCTTCTTAGTCTTCCAAGTCATGTTTTTATATTTTTAACAAATGTATTGAGAAGAAATCTGGCCTTATGTCAATTTTTGTTTTCTACCCCATTTTTTCCTTAAAGACCCCTTTCTCCTGAAAGCAAGCAAACAAATGAACAACCTCTGCTGATTTTCTGTTCCCCAGCAGCAAATTCCAGATTCTCGGCCTTTTTCCCAGGAGCAGAATCAGCAAATGCCCCCAGGGGAGAAATGAATGCAGGCTATTGGCTATAATTTCTGGGATTTCCTCCTTTTTGGAGTATCCTTAGCTCCCTAGGCCTGGTTGTTTCAGCAGCTCTCCTATGTCTTGAACTATTTGCACCATTTTGTTTTACCCAGCTTTTCTAGTTGTTTCCAGGTAGCGAGTGGTCTGCTGCAAACTACTTCATCATAACCAGAAACAAAAACCCATCTTGCTTTTAATATGGGTTTTGGAAGATATTGCTATGGAATAAAAGAGAAACTACTGGGGAAAAAACCTTTGGGGTTTCCCTGAGTGATGGTTTACCTCTCTATACCCAAGAGTCAGAATAACTGGTTGTAACCACAACTCTTCAATCACCTGCTGAATAAGCATAGACCAGCCATTGAACTCTCTGCACCTAATAACCAAGGACATTATCTGCTGGAGTTGTCATGAGAAAAAGTGTTTATCTGAGTGTTTGGAAAAGTAAACATATGCACATTATGAATAGAGCCAGTTAGTTCTACATGATCAAATATTTGTTTGTTTCTCTAGCTGTTCATTGGATAAATGTCTTTCTTCCTCAAATAGACTGTAAACACTTTACAGACAGGGCCCATGTCCTCTATTTCCATTTTATTTCCTGCAGTTCCAAGTTTTGTGAAATTCATAAAATAGAAATTGTTTAAATGTGTTACTGAAAAAAATGCCACCTTACCCTGTGTCCATCCATGTTAAAGTATTCTGAATTGCATTATGAGCCTGACTTTTATTTTTATCAATCTATGTTGATAAACCCCAACTAGAGATTCATTATGTTATGTGTTCACAAATTTGGGGGACAAATTTTGAGAGTTGGCTTTTAAGATCTTTTCAGTTAATAAAATTTTAGGAAAGGGAACTTTCAATTGTGTAAAAGAGCAGATGACCCAACTACGTTTTACAGTAATTACTACTAAGTGGTAGAAATTGACCGTCTCTTACAAAGATGGAGCACTTAAAGTGAAATGCTATCTGCCCATCCATTCCCCACCCCACTGACCCTTCCTTTCATCTCAAAGCAAAGGGAATCTGTTGCTTATTTCAATGTAGTCTTGAAAATCATTTAGGCATAATTAAAGTTTGCAATATCCTGTAAATAAGTATTATATTCTAATGTTTTCTGCCAAGAATTGAATTTGCTAGGCATGACACATTTATTGCTGGCAGTAGATGTACCAAAATGTACCAACACCGGGAATTAATAAATACCACAGCTCTCCTATGGAGCAAGTTGCATGAATATTTAATAGGAAATGCATGATGAATTTCTTGCATGATTATGCAGAAAAACATTTGGGAATGGCTGCAGCTGTTACATGAACTAACTCAGTCTCTTTTCCCTCATCTCTTTCGATCTTTATCAATCTCAATATTGCACTTTAAGTTCAGCTGTATCTCCTAAGAGGGGTATTGCAGACACCTGTCAACAGTTTAGGAAATGTGTGACCCTTTACAGAGGCTACTAGTATCTTTGTGTGTGTACCTTCCAGAGGTACATTTTGAGGTCATAACTAAGAGGTTCTTAGAGAGAGAAGGGCCACCAGGGAAATTTGACTCAAAATAGAAGGTGAAAGAAGCTAAAAGAGTAACAGCTGCCACTCTTACAAGTGTGTCAAGTTTTCTCTGACAACACCATTACATCTTCACCTAAGCACCATAAAAATCTAAATTTAGGGATTGTGGGGGGAGACTTTAATGCTTTAGGTATCACAGAGTTTTTTTCCTTCTTTCATGTGCATTAGATATCTATTAAACCCCTCCTTTTCCCCGCCCCCCCCCCAAAATGTGCTTTTTCAGCAGGTGAATTATTCCTTTAACATTTTGGAAGCTTCTGGCATAATTATAAGGTTGAAAGATCATAGCACAAAAGGAAAATTTTTAAAATCAAAACTGATAAACAAAAATTCATTGAAATTGTGTGAGTAGTGAGGTCAGATCAAAATGTATTGAAAGCCAGTTGGTTTAGGTCCTTCTGAGTTTTAAAGGGTATCTCTGAAACAAAAGCCACTCTTTGGTTCCATTCACACATCCCAATTCATAGCAGATCTTCAGCATCATGTTCCTAGGAAATTGGGATTCCAGAAAAACCTCCAGCTCTGGAATCTTTACAGGCATAACACAATGTCATCAAATCTCTGCAGGGAGCTCAAACATGCTGTTTTTGACAATGGCCTGTGACCTTCTAATGAATTGCTGGTGACAGAATGTCTCTGTCCCCTAAAGCAATCTAGTGCTTACTAGATGTCATTAAATAATTGTCACCCCAATAAATTATCAAGTGATAATTGTATTCTTAGCTTCAAAACAGGAAGAAAAAATTCCTAAACGACATATGTGTTCCCCAAGTGTGGTAGTGAGATAAGTTGCACCTCCAAAAATTGTGATTTTATTTACTGCCTTCAAATTTTGGAATCTATTTTTGGTAAGAGCTCTTAGTCAGCCTGGACAGGGACTCTGCAGTCACAAAGATAAATGTATCTTCACTGTATCAAATGTTTCTGTCTAGAAAGGAAATAGTTAAAATCCCAAGGCTCCAGGATGTTCATCCAGGTAAAAATAATCATGAACAATACTAGAAAGCAACTTTCTATCCAAAAGTTAAAATTTCACAGTGAAGTGAGATCGCTTATGTCTGGATTTCCTGAGAATTTCCCCCTGAAATCCAAATGTCTAATATGTGATTATTCTTTGACAAATCCACCAGAAAAGATCATTGAGGATGTCTGATGCTGCACTCCAAAGGCCTACAAATACATAATACCCAGAATGGCCCTGAGCCCCTCAAAGGACATTCCCATGTCAGTGAATGAATATCCATCTTCACCCATCACAAAATATTCACCAGCAACATAGCTCCTTGGCAATGCAACTGAAGATGAACAGACTCATATCACCTCCTCCTTCCATTTTGTCTAAGTCTAAAATCACAACCAGTTCCTGTGTAAAAATTAAAAAGGAAACTCATCATATGCTGAATTAACCTGAGTGCCCTCTTCATAGGGATTCATCTTTGGCACTTTTAGAATATTTACATGCAGGAAAGAGTGTGTATATTCAAAGAGAAAAAAGCTAAAGGGCTTTTGTTCTACAAAGAGATGACTGAAATACATTTCAGCCTGACCATTAGAATATTATATATATTAGATTAAGATTTGAGTTTCATAGAACAGAGAGCAGAATGGTGGTTAACAAGTGAATAACATTGTTTGCAGCAGTTCTCAACCTGTGGGTCCCGACCCCTTTGGCAGTCGAACGACCCTTTCACAGGGGTCGCCTAAGACCATCCTGCATATCAGATATTTACATTATGATTCATAACAGTAGCAACATTACAGTTATGAAGTAGCAACGAAAATAATTTTATGGTTGGGTCACAACATGAGGAACTGTATTTAAAGGGCCAGAAGGTTAGGAACCACTGGTTTAGAGCCAATCTGCAATCTATTTGGAAACTGACTAGCCCCAACCAGACTTGCTCTAAAGGTGTCAGGTTCAAGCCAGCCATTGGGAAGGGGCCAAAGCACAGCCCAGCTTCTTGTTGCCTGGATCTTTCGTTACATTAGCTCATGAAAACTCCTTGTTTGATTTGCATTTTACTCTTGGGCAATTTTACAACACAGAATAGTGATAAGCTTGCAGACTGATCCTACTCATTATATTTAATCATAACTTCAATAAGGGAGATCATCAGATCATGCCTCTGTCTCAGACACACTGCAGTGATTTTAAAATCAAATGGGCACCTTACAATAGCCTTGGCACGTGCTCTCCAAGATGAGCTCTTGAAACATAAAATAAAAAGCATACAATAAACTTGGAGAGATCTCCATTTTTTATTAGAATGGATGATTAAAACTAGGGAAAAACCTTGCCTGAAAGCAAATGTGTGTGTGTGTGGAGAGAGAGAGAGAGAGAGAGAGAGAGAGAGAGAGAACGAGGTAATGAGAATGGATGAACATCATTAATGGGTTAGCTTATCTGTGGCTGCACCACACATCCCTGCTCTAAAACATCCATCTTAGTGTGGTCCAAGAGGACCCCCATGTTGTTTCGGGTTGGTCTCCTGCATATTAAATTTTATATTATAGTTTAACAGAATCAATGCTTCAGTTTCTGACATAAGTTACTAATTTTCTTATGCTAATGAAAAACACACATCCGCTCCTTGAAATCCCCAAAAGCCGCATCAGTTTTGCCACTAATTGCAGCACTGTTGTGGCAGTGGAGGGAGATGGGGCGTGATTACAATGGCAATAGCTGGGCGAGGACTCTTTGTCTCCCTGAGTGGCCCCCTAACTGAAAACATTTGAGACTTGCCCTGCCCCTCTTGGCCTTGAGTTCTCATGAATTTTAAGAAATTGGAAGCTCCCAAGAGCATGGTAGAGTGATGAAATAATGGAACTCTGGCCTAGAAGATATGAGGAAGAAAGTCAGACGCAAACTTCAAACCTCAGCAGAAGGGAATTTGAGACATAACCATTTGATCTTCTGTCTCCACCTGACAAGATATCCTCTTTAAAGCCAAATGCACTCATCTCGGCTTCTCCAACAACTGACACCTTACACATGAGAATATTCTAATGAATCTGACAAGCACAAATATAATAAATTGGCTTTTCATGAAACATAATATTCAAACCAGAGTACTTTGGGATGCTAAAAATTCTCCCAAAATTTTTCGAAAATCACCAGAGGTGGTTTTTTCCTCCCCTGAAACCCATCTCAGGGCTTTCTAATCCTAGTGAGTGATGCATAAAAATCAGTTTTGCTGAATAGACTTTGTTCTGTAGACAAAAACAGAAATGTCACAAAAAGGTTGAAGATCCCATTACAGGCAATACCTCTACTTGTGCATATTCAGAACACACATGCTCTGCAGATATTTTAGTGAAATTACTTGCTGCAAAGCATGAAACAAGCAGGAAGCCGATGCACAATGAATTGATTTCCAAGTCTTATTTGTGGCTGATTTGAAGTTAGAGAGCATTTCTGTGCTGGGTGGAGTGGCAAAATGAATGTTTATTGTTTAGAATTTAAAAGGCCCATTATCATGCAGACTCAGTAAGGTTCTGCCACACAAAACTGAGTGCCAGGCCAGCAGGCAACTGATTCAAGTGAGGAGAGGTGAGCTGAAACAGCCCTTCCGTGTTAATAAAACAGGTCCCAGCACTCGAAGGAACCCTAGCACAGTGTGAGAGCAGATAGAACTTATTAATCAGAACTACTGTTAACTCTAATTATAGGCTTCCCCCAAGTTACAAAATAAACAGATGCCTTGGCAATAAAGCAATGTTTTGTATATTGAATCCTGTATTTCCAATGAATCTTATTATAATTGAAAGCGAGTCTTAATAGAAAAAGATGTCTAATTCCATGATAGGGAGCTATCTCACATGAATAGTGACTATGAGATATCTTTCTGTTCAGTTTCCCACCTTTAACCTTGTATTCTTTAGTTCTGGCTGAAGTGCCCACCCAGGAGTCAGGAATAGTAATGGAAGACTTTAAGTAAGACACTTTCTTCATCTTCCCAAAGTGTAGGACTTGACCAGTTTGATGCAACTGTTGGTATGTATTCAAATGAATCAGATGCACATGTCCACCAAAATTATGTGCAAAAGAATGTTCAAGGTAGCATTAGTCATAATAGCTCTAAAGTACAAACAAGCAAAATGTTAATCAATAGTAGAATGGATAAACATATGGTAGTACATTCATACAATTGCACATCAAATGACAAACTACACTTGCACGCAATTATAAACATTCTATGACCAAAAGAGCCAGACACAAAAGAATATAGCTAGGAATCTACTTATATAAATGTCAAAACTAAGCAAAACTCATCTGTGGTTTTCGAATTTAAGATGTAGTTATCTTTGGGGAAAATGGAAGGGATAGTGATTCAGAGGGGATTCAAGAGAGGGGTGCTTTTGTGATTTTTCTACTTCTTGACAAGAGTGATGGTCTGACCCAGGATCATCTTGTCATTTATTGTGCTATACATATACAATCTGTGTACTTTTTAAAGCAAAGTTAAAAAAAAAAGTAAGAGAGGAAAACTATACGTACAGGGACATAGACTGACTCAAAAGGGCTGAAATCTTTGTTTCTCATTTACAAACTCTGTGACCTTGAGTAATTTATTCAATTTCTCCATTTTTCATTGTTAAAATGAAGATAATACTTACCAGCTTTGTATCACTAAATGGGAAAATTCATGAAATATCATTAAGTACAGTAAGTTACAATCCCCTCAGTCTATAAGTGAACAAACCAAGGGACAGAGAAGTGACGTGTCTTGTTCAGGATCCCTCAGCTAGCCTGTCACCAGGGCCAGAATTTAGGCTAATACCAGATAGCACTCAGCAGCAAAGGCAGCTATTGTACTGCGAACTCAAAGTGAATGGAAGACACCCTTTAGGCCATGTTGTTTACTTCTATGTGTGTCAAGAACAGAAAACAAGACAGAAATTACTTCTTCCCTCTGATCCTGGCTACAGTTAGAACTCTGCCAGTCTCTGCAGAGCCGCCCTGGGAAAAAAGATAACAAAGGAAATCAAATAAGTAATTAAGTCAATTCAACAAATATTTACTCAGCACATACTGTATGCCAGAATTCTACACCCTTAGAATTCATCAGTAAGCAAAAGAGACAAAATGTTTGTCCTCCAATTTGTTCTAGCAGATAGAGGGAAAAGAGAGGGAAGGAGTTGGACAGTGAAAATTAATATGATTAAATAACACATATTGTTTTTGAAGGTAATAGATACCTGTTGCAAAACGTAGGTTTTATAATTATTCAGAGATGGTGAGGCCAGCAGATCCAGGATAACTGCCATTAAAAAGATAGCTGTTAAACTCAGAAGTCCAAGAGGAGGGAGCTCACCCCATTGCAGGGTCCACATGCAGAAACACCAGGGTCCATCAGGAGGCAGGAGAAACAAGAAGATGTGGGCAAGAGCCTTTATTTGGGTTTCTGCAAGAAGAAACAGGTGAGCGAGGATAAGCAGGTTTAGGATTGGCTAGTTGGAATAATTTCAGCAGGTTCTGGATGTAGATGCTTGGCCGCAGATTATTTAGGGCAGGGAATGTTGCCCCAGAATGGGTAGTTGGGCATTTGGGCCTTGGGTTGCTTGGGTTGCATATGAAAGCTGCACATACAGGCCAGATGCTTACTATTTCTAGGAACTGGCTAGTCCAGAGAGAGGGGGCATCTCCAAGAGTCAGCAAGGTGCCAGCTGTCAGAGCATCAGAAACACCTGGTGAATACAATGCTCTGAAAAACAAATATGGCAGGGATGAGAAGTCACGATAAGGAGCTAATAACCACACCAAATTTAGAACATTTATCAAATACATCACCAAAGGGGCATCTGAATAGTTATCAGAGTAGATTTATGTTTCCTTCTACTTTTTTATTTTAGTACTTAGCTGTCATTGCAGAATTGACTGACATGCAGGAGACAATGTCTTACATATGAAAATTGTATCACATTTTGTGACGAAGCACAACACTATAAAATAAAATAAGAAATGATGGTTACTTGTGTACTTCTATGTATAGAAGCCACCCAAGCAGAAATGAGCTTTAAGTCATCATTCTGCCAAAATAGCTGCTTGCGTATGCTTATATTTTCTGCACTTAAATATAAATCTCATGGTCAGGTCACCTGACCTAAAGTTTTCATATGTAACTATAGCTCTACAAAGATATAGCATGAAGGTGACAGAACAATCTATGGTTATGTGCAGCTTACTATACACAGTCCTAAATAATAATAATTAAAAAAGGCTATGCAATGATCCTAATCACTCCTTATTGTGACATAATTATCTTCAATCAGTGTGGTTAAGAGAATAGTTCTGATCTAGGTCTATGCTTAATGCCCTTCACAGTCAACCACTAAGAAATAGTAGCTGGTGGCACAGACCTTGGTGAGTAAAGCAGAATGGAGGACAATTAAAAGTTGGCAGAGTAGTAAGAGTTAGACATGATTAACCCAAGAAATAATGACAAGAAAGAAAACCTCTTTTGCAAACATTTTTAAACACTGTTTTATGTGTAATCAAGGCAATCACAACCTGTCCTAAGCACATAACACTTCTGAATAGATGGCAGCAGAGACTGGGGAGTTTTAAGAGGCCCCAGAGTGGTTAATGGGGAAATTAGCACGATTCAGAAAAGACATTAATTAGGTCAATCTGCAGTTTTGAAAAACTTTAGCACCTCTCCAATGCTATTAGTGAATTAATGACCCCAGTTACTGAACAATAGACAAAGATTAACATGAAAATTTGAGTGGTTTAAAGCCAGCTTTAAAAGGGAAGTCCAAAGAGAGAGCTAACAAAGTTGGAAAACTACAATAAGAATTAATGGAAGTGGGTTTGTGAATTATAAAAACAGACATATGAAATAATGGATTTTTTATAAAGAACTCCCCAACATAAATCTTAGAGCCAAAAGGAAGAGAATGCCCAGAGATATTAAGCCTAAATTTTTTTAAAACTTATGTAGAGTATGAATTTGCTCAGTAATACTTGGAAGTAGAAAACATCCCAATAATTTGTTGATTTTTAAATTAAATAAACTCTAGCATCCAGTTTCCCTCGTTAGGGTGTGGTGTCATACTTTAGGAGCCTCTCCTTTGAGAATACAGAATCCAAGGTGCTCATATAAGCCTAAATCCAAGGAAAGAACCTGTCCCTTAATTTCAAGGTGGTTCCATGGTCATTGCTATATTACTATAAGTAGTCCAACTATGCTGCTTCAGAAAGGGCAGAGCTGTCCTTCTCAGCAGTGCCCACCAATGGCCACAGAAACCCTTGTAGGAGTCCTACAGCATCACTCCACAGGGCCTCATGAAGTAAGTGCAGAATTTTTACCAGATGGTATAATGTTTTGTAATCTGTGTATTGCAAAACACTTGACTTGTTATGCAGATACCTGGGATTACATAATTTAAAATGCTACTTGTTTCAAAACACAGGATACCATAATCAACAAATTATTCCAAATTTAAATAATCAAACTCTTGCTGTTATGCATCAATAATCAATAAAATATCAAGACTTTATGTTCATATTTTTAATGGAAAAAAACAAGACCTTTGGCTTATTTTGCCAATCAATTTAGGATGTGTTGTGTACACTCTCCCTTACAATAATATAAAAATCATAATTCATTGTCCAGAGCTAAAGCTTCTGCCTCCACACAAATAATTCCCAAATGTGTTGTAGATAGTGTGGCTGGGAAAAAAAAGATTAATATCCAGAATAACTGTCAAGTTACCATAAAAGGGATCCTTTATGAACGACAAAGCATGTTAACTGACTTGAATTCCCCAGGGTGGTTTCCACCTCCTTCACATCTATTTTAAGATTTGCTATGTGGTTCCAAACAATTAATCAATCACAGAGTTTGATCAGCTTTAGCACAGGGATCAGAAAAGTCTTCTAACATTAAAATTTCTAGTGGAGGGGACATTATATGATCTAGAATCTGTAGAAAGAAAGGGCTGAGGGCAGAGATGTTTAATGATGTTCTTCCAGATTTACAAACAAGTTTGCAGTAATAAAGATTGAACAAAAGATTCCAAATTTCTTTAGAGAGAACATAATTAAAAGGGTTGTTTTCTTTCTAGAAGAGAAACTAAAAGAGATTTGCAATCAACAGAAATTTTAGTGGCACCTTTAGTTGTAATTGTAGACCTTCTCAAGAGAAAGGGCTTTGTAATCAATTTCTGAGTAGTTCTACTTTACAAATCACACTGTTCTTGAATAGTAGACAATTAGTGCCTCAGTGCTTCCTTGCACTTGCACTTGACTATGTCCAACCCAACACTGTGAGATGAAGTGCCAGGAGCAAAAAATAATGGTGTTGATCACCCCAATGCACTACTCATATACTAACATTGAAATAAGCCATGTAAATGCATCAGTTTATCCAGACCCTTACCTGGTTTTCCTCATTCTGGATACTAAATATTGGTTACATAGTCAGGTAGATACAACAACTCAGGAGTCATGCTATATAATAAAAGGCTAATATGCAAATTGTCCCCTGGGGAGTTCAACCAACTGGGAATTTGACTGCTCACTATAATATGCACTGACCACCAGGGGGTGGCACGGAATGAAGAAAGGCCCTGGCCAGCAGCCAGCAGCTGGGGGAAGGAAGGCCCCAATCGGCCCTGGTTGCCAGCCAGGCCTAGGGACCCTACCCGTGCACAGATTTCGTGCACCGGGCCTCTAGTAAGTAATAATCCCTGGAGGGTTTAGGATTATATGAAGAAGACAGAAGAACTTACTGAAAATGACTGAACCACATTCAGTATGAGAATTTGACTCCATTTACTTCATACACTTGTATACAGTAAACTATAAAACAGAAATTGTGACTTTGGAATCAATTTCCAGTTCTGCCTCACTATTGAACTGATGATAACCTTTAACCAGAGTGATTAAGAGAATAGCTCTGGTGTGGTTTGGATCCTTTTTAGAGCCTTGTGCTGCCCTCAGCATACATTTTCTGATATGTGTTGGTGTGCTAGTCTGATGGTCTAGTCCAGTGATCGGCAAACTGCGGCTTGAGAGCCACATGGGGCTCTTTGGCCCCTTGAGTGTGGCTCTTTCACAAAATACCGACTTCTGCGCATGGGCCACGAATTTTCAATCGCACTGTACGTGCGCGCCCGCACGTGGTATTTTGTGGAAGAGCGTTTTTAGCAAAGGCCAGCTTAGGAGTACCCTAATTAAGTTAATAACAATGTACCTACCTATATAGTTTAAGTTTAAAAAATTTGGCTCTCAAAAGAAATTTCAATCGTTGTACTGTTGATATTTGGCTCTGTTGACTAATGAGTTTGCCGACCACTGGTCTAGTCAGTTCTTGAGAATAAAAAGTAATGCTGCAGCTCTTTGTCACCCTGAGAGCTCTATGCCTGGGGCAAAAAGCATAACAAGTGCTCTCACTTAAATAGAAATTAACATGTAGGTGAAACAAAAAGAGGAAGCTGTGTCTTCATGGGACACCCAGGGGTCCTGTACTCTCCTGACCTTGAACTTGGCTCTCTTAGTTCAAAGGCAGTAGGGGGAGTCCCAAGTGACAAGACAAGGGCCTTACATTTTTATAGTACCTTAAAATTTTTATCTTGTTCTTGCCAAATACTGCTGTGGAATCTATATTCCCTGTGCAAGCATTTTTCCTTAAGCTGTAGCAATGAGAATATCAAACCTCTGGGGTTAAAAAAATGGATGCTATAATACTTTATATGTAATACTAATAAACATCATCCCCAATGAAAGGTGCCCCAGAAATTCCCAGGGGGTCACTTTCTACCCAAAACTGTGAAGGCTACAACACCAGAGGCTCAAAAGCCCATGGACAATGTTTTTATATATATACTCCACAAAGTATCCCCATGCTTGGCAATCCAAAGTTACTGGATTCCTTTCAATCTGTAAAATTGAATAGATTTAAGAGGACCACATTCTTGCTTTATTTGTAGTCTGGGCCTATCACAGATTCCATTTTCTATTTCTTGACTAGAAATAATACAAGTGGCTTCTAAGATGACACCAGATGTTCCTGATCACTTTTCCTTTTTCTGATAGCTAATTATCCCAATGATGTGAATTTCTCCTCTGTTATCTGCAAAACTAAGGAATCACTCAAATGAGGTAACACAGCTGAGTTCTACAAATCAGTACCTGGTTGACACATGACAGGATCCAAGAGTCATGACTGGGTAGCTGCAGTATTTACATCCACAGGCTTGGGCAAGACCCATTGTTGAAGATGAAGCCCTCTGACAGAACAGTGAGGAACTTCTGCACCTGTCTGTGCTGGGCTGGGGGCTGCTGAGGTGCCTGACAGAGCCATCATATGTCCAGCCAGTTCAAGGACTCCATGCTGATTCAAGCTGTCATCATCATATTGAAGATTTGAAATTTTCAAGGAGAAATGGACAAGAGAAAAAATATTAATGTGTAATGACTATTTGCCATGTGCCAGGCTCTTTGCTAAGCATTTTACAAACATTATGCCATTTAATCCTATTACAAACCTGATTCATATTCTCCATGATAATTACAATGCTGGCACTGACAAATTAATTTAATGGACCCTTACGCTATCCAGACCCCTGCAGTCATGCCATCCTAGTGTATATGGCTGAATCTTAAATTACATTGCACAGGTGAGAAAATAAGTCTTACAAAAACAAAGTAAGCTATGCAAAACATACAGCTAGAAAATGTTAGGCTCAGGATTTGAACACAGATCTTACTGATCCCAAAGCTTGAAATCCTTTTCTTTTCACTGTACTATGCCTCCTTCTGTTAGTGTGACCCGTTCCACACCAGGAGGCTTTTGGTGACCATTAAGATGCTGGATGACAAGTTATCCATGAAAAAACTATGTTGAACACTCACAACATCATGTGTAAGTATGGTATTTTTTAGCTTTGTATAGTACCTCCCTAAAAACCAATTCTAAGATCTCTCCATACTACAGACTCTAAACTCTCTGGCTCTGGCCTCACAACTTCACCAACCACCAGCCCCATGGAACTTACACTCCAATCATGCTCAGTGCCAGGTATATTTCCCAAAATACACTTGGACTTTTCTCTGTCCTTGTCTTTGTTCTGTCTAAGTCAGAAATGTCCTCCGGCCTCTACAGTCCAGTTAAATGCAATACCTCTTTTAGTGGAGAAATAAAAGTTGCCCTTGTATTGGGCAGTTAATTTGCCAACCCCTCTCACAATCTCTGTAAGCAAGGGGCAGATCAGTGGGCCATGTGATCCCGCCTTTCTGTACATTCATAACCCTCAGCAATGGCTGACCCAAGGTCAGACTACCCATCAGCTCATTCATAACCAATCAGGTTCCTTCGAAATATAGAGATTGCAATCAAGTGGTGTTGAATACTAGGCCCCAAAAGGCCTATTGAGGTAGGGCAGGTAAAACTACAGGGCCAAGTGAAAGTTGAGGAAGTCATCAGAAACAAGGAGGGCACAAAGAAAAGCAGAGATAACAGGCATCAGAGACTGCTTCTGCCATAGTTCATCTGCCTCAGGCACCCCTCCCCATGAAGCTAGGGATGTATTTTCATTTCATGTGACCTTCATATTCTTTAAACAACCCCTCCTTTACATGAGTTAGCTGGAGTAGGCTTCTTCTGGAAATAAGTCTTACATAGAGAACAGATTTCTCTGCTCACTGTTTAAAATTTAATTTCTTCCTGGTTGGCATTTACTAACGCTTGTATTTATACTTCAATTTTGGCACTTTTATTTCACCTTCAATTAATGTTAATTATGCATATATCTGTCTCCTCACTTTTCCTTCCAGACCAAGTCCATTCATTATTCTCTCTCTTAGTACCCTGTAGAATCTGGCACATACTAGATTCTTAACAAATGTTTATTGAATTGGGTAATGCTTAGTGATGTCAGTAACTATATAATTTACTGAGCCTTGTGAAATTATATTGACATGCCACAAAAGGTTTTACCATCATTACCACTCCTAAAATGGGACAAAGAAGGAATGGGGAGTGGAGATGTTTAGCTGACCACCCCACATTTGTGTTCCTCTCTACAGTGCAGAATTGTAGTTACCAAATGGCTTCCCAGACAGAAACCATATTTCCTAGCCCCCTTTACATAATTAATGTATAGCTCTTCCCCATAGAGGGTGATAGAGGCCTCCTCCAGACCAAAGTGGATAATAAGTGATTGTGAGGACCATACAACTTGGCAGGAGCCTGGTTCCCTGAATATTCCCACAGAAGGCTGCTAACCGGGAAACTTTTTTTTAATGTGATTTTTTTTTTCCTTCAAGAGGAAGGGCGAGGGAAGGAGAGAGAAACTTCCCTCCTGCATGTGCCCCAATTGGGGATCAAACCTGCAACCTGGGTATGTGCTCTGACTGGGAATCAAACCCTCGGCCTTTTGGTTTATAGGACATTGCTCCAACCAACTGAGCCACACAGGTCAGGGCTGGAAAACCTTTTAATGGACTGTGACCAGAGCAAGGAATAAACTTTTATTGGGTTAAATTGCTGGGATTTCAAGGTTTGTCTGTTATAGAATTGCTTTTAATTAAACAAATGGAGAGGAGCGCTGCTCCATTTTCTCTTTAAGGTTGGAGCATTTAATTTTTAATAGTCTTTTGCTATGTCTTATGCTATCAATTTAATTGATTGATTGACAAAGTTTCTTCATCACTATTTTTTAACCTTTATATTTATTTCTCTCTTTATATTTATAGAGGCCCAGTGCACAAAATTCATGCACTGGAGGGGGGTCCCTCAGCCCAGCCTGACCCCTCTCACAGTCCAGGAGCCCACAGGGGATGTTTTACTGATGGCTCCCTGTGGGGAGTGGGCCTAAGCTGCAGTCTGGCCTCCCTCTGCAGAAGGCAACCCGGCTGATCAGGAGAAGGCGCCACCCTCATCACCCTGCTGCCGCTGCCACTGCTGGCCACTGCAGCTGCCAAGGTGTTTTTATCAACATGGACTCCAGTCCCTTCACCACGAAAAAAATGACAACTTTCTTTAGGCATTTTTAAGATGTCTCTTTCATAGGATATGACATTTCTTTCTTTCTTTCTTTTTTATCCTCACCTGAGGATATTTTTCCATTGATTTTTAGAGAGTGTGGAAGAGAGAAGGAAAGACAGAGAGAAACATCAATGTGAGAGGGACACTTTGATTGGTTGCCTCCTGCATGAGCCCTGACCTGGGCCCCGGCCAGGGAGGACCCTGCAACCTAGGTACATGCCCTTGATCAGAATAGAACCTGGACCCTGTGGTCCGCAGGCCAAGGCTCTATCCACTGAGCCAAACCGGCTAGGGCAGGATATGACATTTCTTAGCCCCTCCAGCAGCGGACCTTCATTTTTTCCTCCAGGAGTGAAGTGGAAAAACCCTAGATCACCTTCTTGGATTCTCATTAGGCAAGTTACCAAGAACACTGTGAGTGGTGTACAGGGAGCTTAGCCAATGAGTGGTCAGAAAAGGTGTTTCCTCTGTAGCTCATGTACAGAGATGGGACTGCTGGCACACAGCGGCTTGGGCAAGGCCACCTGTGTGTGTCAGCTCCAGGCCTGCTCCAGCCGCAACGTGGCGGCTTGGGCAGGCCCCCCTCCCCCCATCTCCAGGCCTGCGCCATCTGTGGCTTGCCTCACTGCGCATGCAGTCCCCTCCCACCCATCTGTACATGCAGCCTCCTCCTGAGCCAGTCGTGACTATTACGGCATCCCGGCTAATTTGCATATTACCTCTTTAATATATATATTTATTTCTACTTGTTCCTGCATTGTATTTCTTGATGTCTACCAGTACATCTTGGGGGGTGAGGGGTGAAAGGTAAGATATGGAGTCATTGACTCCTCTGAACTTGGATTCAACTCCTGGAGGCCTTCACTGGCATGTGGACAATTAAGATGATCTGACTCAAGGTGATCTAGAATTCTAACAGTTTCTGGATGCTAATCTGGTAATTTCACCTCATGAAATCTGCAACCTGCACCCTAGATTCAGCAAGCAGAATGTGGATGATGCTTTTTTTTTTAAAGTTATTAATGTGTTGAATTTAATACAACAGGCTCACTGAAGGGTTTCATCATGAATTTCACATACAGGGGAATCCTACAATATGTCATTAAAAACAATTTACAAAATTGTAGTTTTTAAGACAGATGGTGTGGCCACATAATGTAAGTAATAAGTAGTAGTGCCCTTGTCATGGTGAATTTACTATTTGTGAAATTTAAACCTTCAAATGATGATTAAGGGTACTGCAGAGAAGTATGATTTGGATGAACTCCCAAGTTTATCAGATGTTTTCCAACATTGGCATGTATGGATCCCACAGACCATTAGGAACAGAGTGTGCTTGGGTTCAGGGCCCTCATTTGGTTTGTAGTTAAGCCATATAGAATTGCCCTTAGCATATTAATCTAAGGAAACTCACTTATGGACATCTCACTCTATAATATGCCTCAAAATGTCATGATTTAAGCATTAAATTGGCTTAGTTTCTCAGATGAAGCCTGTATTTAGATATTCATTGGTAACATTTGGGGCATAGTAATAATAATTAACATATATTAGGCCATGATTTTAACATATATTAGGCCATGACTAGATGGCAGACATTTTGTTAAGTACTTTGCATTTGTTATCACTCTAATTCTCACAGTAACTTTATGAAGATGTCCTGTGATTAGGGTCAATTCAGGGTTGAGGAAAGCAAGGCTTACAGAGGAAAATAGCTTGCCCAAGATCACCATATTAGGTCAGGATCGGAACCACGGACCAGAACTAAGACTTTTTAAATACAGTGCTTGCACTACCTTTAAAAAAACACGCAAAAATTATTGTATTAACACATAAGCAGTAGATATGTGATGTAAAAAACTTTAAAATACAGAGAAGCACACATAAAAAATAAAATATTGTATTTCTACTATTTAGAAATCACCGCTATAAACCTTGGAGCAAATACTTCCAGACACACATATTTACTTTTATCTAAATGAGATCATACTGTCACCTGGTTCTTAAATTTGCTTTTTCAGTCAACAAGTATTTCAGTAAACTTTCTTACCTAAACTTGAGATCATATTTACCCAATGACACAACAATGTTCTTTACAGCTGATTTATTTAAAGAATATCTATTCTAGGACGCCATATTGCATCTGTTTATATGCTTCTTAAGATTCTTTTAATGTAGCATGGTTCTTTAAAAAAAAAAGACATTAATTTGTAGAAGAGACTAGGCCAGTTGTCCTATACAAAGTTCCATGTTCTAGATTTGCCGCATGGTGTTGTTTAGCTTGTTGCTTCATCCCTTGTTAGTTGCGAATGAGAGATCAGAGATAGTAAAGAGAGTAAGAATTTCAACCTATGATCAATAAGGAATGTATCTGTAGACAAGGCACTTAACTTTACTGAATCCCAGTTTTCTACTCACAGGGGATTGTGAAGATTAAATGTGCTGCTGAATGCCTAACATCAAACGCAAAAAATATTGGCTAGCATTAGAGGGCAGTCACACTAGGGTAGTATGTAATAAAACAGAACTTGTTTTTAAATCAGTAACATTTGATAATTGATTGGATATGGGTAGAAAGAGAGCCTTCAATCAATATGAGTCTTTACACGAATCTGCTTGCTTAAGGCAAGTGCTTAGTTTTAAAGTTAATTCCATAATATCATTATACTATATAGAACTGCTCAAAATTTTAAAGCATATATTTTAAAGAAAAACAGGAGTACTGAGCACCTGTTCAATTGTTGTCTCTCCCCTCATCTCTAGAATCTGCCTGCTCTGTTTACTGGCTGGGACCTCAGCAGGTTTGTGTGTCTTCACCACACAAACCTGGCCACAGCTGATTGATTGTATGAAGAACAGATTCTTACCCAATCAGATTCTCTCTCCTGAGAGTGTGGAATTGGGACTAAGGAATTCCACACTGGTCTGGGTTGGTCTGATGGATGAAGATGTTGTAATTCAGCAGCTCTGGGTCAATCATCTTCTGCCACATATTTAGAGTAGCAGCTAAAACTATTCTGCAGAAATGGAAGAATAAAGCAAATCTGAAAGAAGAAAATTAGAAATGAAAGAGATCTCTTCATTTTCCAATTCATTTCCATGTTTTGTTTCTAGTCTCACACACACACACACACACACACACACACACACACACACACACACATTTCATTCTCTAATTTGATAATACGTAATTAGTATTGGCATGACCTTTACAGCCCAATTAAAAGGGTTATCAGATTTTTAGCTGTCTACTAGTAGAGTCAGAAAATGAAGATGATATAGGCTAATATGTTTATTTCAAAAGAATGTTTAAATTGGAACAAATTCTCATTAACAAAAAAGATAATTTTATATGACATAGAAAAAGAGCCAAGATACAGAAAAGTGTTCAAAGATACAAGATACTACTTAAGCACTAAGAACGATTTTTTGCAAAGTCAGTGCTTAATTTGGTAGAGTGATGCCCACTAATAAACCTTCTTAAAAATAATTACAGAATATTAACATCTAATGAGTAGTCACTGAGGCCAAGCACAAAGTTTTATAAAAGAATCAGAATGGTAATACTTCCAGAGAGGCTAATAATAATATTGAATTCATTATTTTCACTAAATATTTAATTCAGATGAAAAAGTAAAATAGAATAAAAAAGTTACTAATTTGAAGATTCCTGGGGTGAAAATGTTTCTAACTGAGCATATTTATACACTTTCAAAATTTGTGAGCTAATTTATTTTATCTTTTCTATCAAACCATTATTCATAGTACAGTGCTCATTAAGGGGGGAGCTTGTGGAAAGAAAGGAAATTTTCAAGCATGATGGCTCTAATGTTTATATAATAGGTGCTTTGTTGGCATACTGCAATCTGATATCAATCCCAATAGCCTTTGGGAGTCTGAGAATTAAATTTTTGAAAAGTTATTTGAAAGTCTATAACCAAAATTTTGGATAAAATGCCATGTAAATATATGAGAAAGGATACTGCTCAAATGTAAGAAAAATGCTGTTAGCAAAGCCACCCACACAGTCATTCCTGCTCAATTGCTTTCCTGAAAATGTGATTCCCATAAATGTCCATTGTTTTGTGTGGTAGATGTGCCCACCAAGATAATTATAAAGAGTAATTCAGTGTATTTATTCAATTAAAAAGTATGTATGAAGTATCTCCAATGTGCCAGGCAAATGTTCAAGGTGCTGTGGTTATATTTGAGAGCAGGAAGAGCAGGTGCGTGTTTTTTATGAAAAACAAGGTGAAGTAAAGCACATTGAGGGAGATGTGGAAGGGAGAAGTGCTGATTTAGCTCTAGTGGTCAGAAAAGCCCTGCATGATTGAGGTAGCTCTGAGCAGAGCTGGGAGAGGTGAGTGCATGAGTCATGTATCTGTCTGGAGGAAAACTCTTTCAGGCCGAGTGCACAGTAAATGTGCGGGCCCTGAAGTGGAAACATTCCTGTCATGTTTTAGGATAGTAAAGGCAAACGTGGCTGTGGCTGAGCACACAAGGGGTGAGTGAAGAAAATGAGATCAGAGAAGTATCTGAAGAACAAATTGTGATGGTTTTAAATTTGTCTATAAATTCTATAATACCCTTTCTTTCAAAAAGATGAGGCTAATTCTTCTCCCCTTAAATGGGGGCCGGATTTAATGACTTGGCTCTAATGAATACAGCGGTTCTCAACCTGTGGGTCACCAACCTGTGGGTGGCGACCCCTTTGGGGGTCGAACAACCCTTTCACAGGGGTCACCTAAGACCATCGGAAAACACATATATAATTACATATTGTTTTTGTGATTAATCACTATGCTTTAATTATGTTCAATTTGTAACAATGAAAATACATCCTGCATATCAGATATTTACATTACGATTCATAACAGTAGCAAAATTACAGTTATGAAGTAGCAACGAAAATAATTTTATGGTTGGGGGTCACCACAACATGAGGAACTGTATTAAAGGGTCACGGCATTAGGAAGGTTGAGAACCACTGGAATAGAAGGTGACAACAGGAAAGTTATGTGATTTCTGAGGCTAGATGGTAAGAGAGATGGCTTGTGCCAGCCCTTTCTCTTGGATCACTCATTCTGGAGGAAACCATATACCATATTGTAAACACACCCAAGCAGCCTCAAAAGAAGCATACATGGAAAGTGATGAAAGTCTTCCACTAAGAACCAGCCTAATTTGCCAGGTATTAGAGTGAACCTCCTTGGAAACAGGTCTTCCATCCTCAGTCAAGCCCTCAGATGACTGCAGCCCCAGCCAACATCTCCCAACATCGTAAGTACAACCTCAAAAAAGACTCAAAGCCAGAAGCACCTAGCTAAGATGCTCTCTATTTCCTGACCCACAGAAACAATGAGAGATGTTACATTTTTATTTTTTCGTTTGAAGCCACTAAGTTTTGAGATAATTTGTTATGTAGCAAGAGAAAACTTCACTCAGTGGGAGAACAGATATAAATAAAAGGTGGCCGCCCTAACAGGTTTGGCTCAGTGGATAGTGCATCAGCCTGTGAATTCAAGGGTCCCAGGTTCGATTCCGGTCGAGGGCATGTACCTTGGTTGTGGGCACATCCCCAGTAGGGAGTGTGCAGGAGGCAGTTGATCTATATTTCTCTCTCACCGATGTTTCTAACTCTCTATCCCTCTCCCTTCCTCTCGGTAAAAAATCGATAAAATATATTAAAATAAAAGGTGGCCAAGATCCTCAGCTCTAAGCAGTCAGACCCCAAGAGGAGGATGAGACAATAAGGGCAGTGCCCCAGTATTGTCTCTGGCCCCATGGTGGTCTGACCACATTTTATTCACCCTGGTTTCCCTGTCTGCTTGCCACGTCATCCTCCCCCTGCCCAAGCCTATCCCAGAAAGACTGTCCATCTTACATTCATCCACATACTTAGATCTTTAAATCTCCACTTGACTTTGACATCTCTCTGCCATGAACTCACTGCCTAACCCCCGCCTGCCCCGACCCTGCTGTCCTTTCCCATTGCCTCCCTGCTCCTGCCTTTTGACCCTGGCCTATTGGTTTGCTGTTCTCAGCTTGGCTCGGACAACTCCCAGTGATCTCACCCTACTGTGGAGCCTAGATAGGACTGTTGTGTTGTAAAAGGTCACCAGTCAATGGGGTGTTTAGAATTCAAAGAATTTCCCTGGAGAAAAAAAATTATGAGAAATAGTAGTATGGTTCCCAGGCCAACCCACAAAGGCCTATTTAACCAACCATGGCTTAGGCGTAACTGTCCTAAGTGATGGGGTCCTCAAAGCCTAGAGAGGTCGATCTAGAGGGAAATAGGCAAGAGAGTGGAAGCCCCTGGCAATTGAACAGTTCTCAGGGGAACAGGAGGGAGGAAATGCCAGTGGCAGAGGAGACAGGAAAAAGATTGAACAGTTCCTCAGTGGGCAACCAAGCAGAGGTGACGGGTGCAGAGCAGAGGGCACCTCTGCCCAGAGAGGGCTCACAAAGTAGGGATTATCACAGACTGGGAAGAGCCCAGAGGGAGGGGAGCAGGGGCCAGCCCTCCTGATCTTTCCTAAGCAGAATAACATTATGGCAGGAATCCCTTAGCCACTGAGTACCTGCCCCCAGATACCTCTGTCTCTCTCTACCCCTGTTCTTGTGAAGTTCCTGATTTTTCTCTGGCCCTTTGACCACCCACGTTAGCCTGCTTACTAGAGGGCCGCTAATTGCTGTCTGTTCCCATAGTGAGATCGACTTTGCTTGGTTTGCTTGCTGTTTGGTTGAAGGAGTAGTGTGTTTTGACTGCCCAACATCCATCCATTTCACATCCTTACTTTCAGTAAGTGCACCACAAGCTCCTTACAGGAATCGCCCTCTTCCATTGGACACAGACTAGGGGATTTTTGATCTCGGTGCCATGCCCTCTCCTAGCCACTAGAACTACTAAAGGGATTACTTTCAATTCCTCTGGGTCTGGCTCACTCTGCAGCTTTGCCTTCAATCTGCAAGTGCCTTTCAGTAAATTGCTTTGTGCTTGAGTCTGCCAGATTTACAACCAATGATCTCTATTGCGTGCAGAATATCAGAATGTTCTGTTCATTGTTCATTTTATACTTTTTAATACACTCCCTGTCTTGACCCCAGTTGACTCCTGCACAGACTCTGGCAATTCTATAGGTGCCCTGCCTGTCTCATACCCCCAGATCACTGTTGCTTGGGACCCCCTGTGGCCCCTGCTGCCTTTGCTTTTCTCAACAAGGTTTGGGCTTAAGTAAAAGCAAATATGCATAAGGGTGCCTTCTCAGCCCTTGTCATTTCTTCCCCTTTGAACAACACATCCCTGTCCACTAGGCCCACAGGTCTCACAATCACCTGTGTGACTGAATTAAATGCAGACTCCCAGGCCCCAAGCCCAGGAATTCTGCTTCAGTAGGTCTGGGGTGGAGCCAAACAATCAGCATCTCTACAAACATCCCAGGGGATCATGGAGGCCCAGGGTCCAGGAAACGACACAGCATGGCAACTCCAGTCATTCTGCATACTCATCAGCTTCGCCATTCACAGGGGTTGCTTCTGCTGGTGCCCTCACACAGTCCCTGGGCCGTGAGACCTCAAGGATGTCAGTACATATTTCTTTCACTTTTCATGGACAGAAAGGGACCCAGAGAGAGAACTGGTAATAAGAATAATAACCACGAACCAATTTGCAAATGTAAAGTTATTATTGCCAAGTTGAATATTGGTAAAAAACAAAAATTGAGTGGTGAGGCAAGTGGAAATCTGCATATTGATAAGGTTGCAGACATGTTGGTCAAAAGATACATTCATTCCTCTGTAGTCCTCATTTGACAATTGAATAAAAACCCTAGCAGCCATCCCAACCTACCTGATTGAACGGAACAGAAGTAACACTCAGAGACTCCGATTCCTCAGCACTCAGAATATTAAAACTGCCCCAGGAAAGGCTTTATTCATCAGACTGAGCAAGAGCCCTGTTTCAAAGGCAGGAGGAGGGACCACCGCAGAACACAAAAGAATGTTCTAGAGCCCTTGTTTCTGTAGGATGGAAAAAAATAGCAGAAATGTTGCCAGCCAGACAAAGCAAAGAATCTTTCAGACTTTGGAAGAGTGTTATATTACATGCAGTTCTTAGTAATATCTAGCATTGATCTAAAACTAACACCCACGGCCAACTCTGCAGTCTGTTTTATGATTATGAAATGATACAACATTCTCAACGTCTGAGAACCGACTCTTTGCGTGGGAGGTGGCCAGGATTGCTAGCGCAGAAGCTTGTTTTTCTTTGTTTTCACATTTTCTTCTCTAACTTCCTATCACTCCCTTCTTAAAAAAAAAAAGTCTTTGTAGAAGCTGCTCTAGTTTCTTCCCTTAGAAATCTGCTCTATTTATTAACTACTCCTCCGGTGAAGAAATTCCACTGAAATTCCTTCAGGGCCTGGCTGCCTTTCAGCTTCTCTTTGCACATTCCTGCCTCTATGTATGTCACCATCTTAAATAGCTGAGCCTTCTGTGCTTTAATAAGGTCTCTCTGTAATCTCTTTCCTTTTTTTTTTAAGAACACAGACCTAGTTTTGCGAAGTTTCTGAACACCTCATATTGCAAAGCCCCCATAATACTCTAATTTCTGTTTTACCTCATCTGTGTCCTCACTGGTCAGCTAATACCAGAACGTACCCCATTACAATAATTTCTTACATTTCTCACAGTGGAATCAAAATGATTCCTCCAGGCTGGTATTTGAATTACACCCCACTCCCACTTGTACCCCCAAACCCCTAGAGGTACTACATTAAAAATTTAAATGTGCATTCTTCACAGATTCCAATTTTCTGGGTTCCAAATTCCTGCTACTGAATTTTTTAAAAGGCATTTTCCTTGCTAAGTTCATGACATGTCCAAGCATCGCACTGTCTGCATAAGAGAAAGCAAACATAGCAAAACATGGTTTTCTGATCATTATTGGCAGGAATGTATCAAATGGGGGGGAGGGGAAGAAAACAGAAAAAATCTTATGGTCTTTCTTATGACAAGGGCTTCTTCGAAAAGAAGCTTTCAGAAGCCCTTAGGAGGAGCATCCCACCCTTATGGTATAAGCAGTCAGCAAATATCTCATCTTAAAAGCACCCAGATGGAGGCTTTCAAGGTGTGGTCCTATGAGAAAATCTCAGAGCTCTCTCTACAAAATCAGTTAAATGAAGTAGTTCATAAATGCCTCTCCCACCACTCTTCCCCACCCCAACCTCATTCCTTTTCTTAAATGACCTCCAGACCCTTGACTTTTAATTGTAGCAAAACCCAGCAATTCACCCAAAATTCAGTGGAATTCACTGGCTCTTTTGGCTGATTCCTGAGCAGGGTGAAAAGTCACTTGGTGACTTATTGAGACACCTTCAGGGTCTCCTCAACTGGCTTTCTGATGTCTCCCATGAAGGTCTGGCACACTTTCCAGGCAATGGGGCTCTCTGTCAGCTGAATACGTCACCATCCTAAATAGTAGCTATCCAGTGCTGACTTGAGACTCCACATGGCCCTCCTCTGGCTGCTTCCGCTTTCTCCCTCCAGGGGATGAGATCTTCCTGTACCTGTACAGAAAATACCTACTATCAGCGGTTTTTAATTTATGGATTTGCATAGTCATAATGCCAAATGCAGCTTAGGCAGTACTGTGTTTTCTTGCTAAATCGTTTTCTACAGTTTACATTCAGCTCACAGGGTATCCTTAAACTGTGTCACACAAATGAAAACTGACTGTTGGGGAAAGAATTACTTAGACTTTATTGAAGGCAGTTATATTTGAGGATCTCCCTACTACATTAGGCAGCTCGGTTTTAGTCACATAGCCGGACTCCCCACCCCTTTGGAAACAGCCCTCTTTCGCCCTAACCGGTTTTGCTCAGTGGGTAGAGCATCGGCCTGCGGACTGAAAGGTCCCAGGTTCGATTCCGGTCAAGGGCACATACCTTGGTTGCGGGCAGCTGATCGATGTTTCTAGCTCTCTATCCCTCTCTCTTCCTCTCTGTAAAAAATCAATAAAATATATGGTTTTTTTTAAAAAGAAAGAAAACAGCCCTCTTTCCTTTGGGGAGCTCTTATTCTCCCAGTACCTAGAGGCAGAGCTCCACCACCACCCCTGAAACACCAGGGGAAGCGCACATGTGCCTGCACCCATCACAGGTTGTGGTTGACTCCACACTAAGCCAACCATGACCTTTCCCTGAAAGTGACACTCAGATGCTGGGTGAAAGAAGTCTCCTTGACTCAGGGGTTGGTTAAAAGAGATGATTCAGACCTGCAGCTAGTGATGCCCATTTTTTTCTGCCACGTGAAAATATCCTAGCTGTAAAATGCGGCCAATCAGAGGCAAGAGTTGAGACATTAATACCAACCATTGCTGACATCATTCCAACTGGGTTGGAAATACTGGAGTGCTACTTGTCTATGAGATAAGAGAGCAAGCTAGATTTTTAAATTGTTCTTATGGAACAATGTATTAAAAGAACAGTTTAATCCCAGATAGAGCTAGGAAATATCAGACCTATCTTTTCATTGCCCACCTCTACCTCTACTGCCTCACACGCCCCACCCTACCTCAGTGATTATTTCCAAAAACGGTTTCAAATCTTTTATCTGCAGGACTTCTTTGTTTAAAAGGAAATCTGCAATGTAATTCCCCTCCAATATTTAAAAAAATGATAAGTATTCTTTTAATCTCCTCAGCATCCAATTTATTTCTGGGCTATGTTTGGTTGGTTGGTTGATTATTTTGTTCATTCATTGGTTTTGGTATCAAGAAAAATCCAGATTACCAGAGATAACTATTGCAAATGGTACCAAAAAAAAAAAAAGTAGCTCACCTTAAATTCTTGGAAAATTCTTTAAGCAAGACAAGTTTTATGCAGAAATACACACACCAAAAAAATGGTATATACTTAAGAAAGTGATTTATCAAGAATTTCAGTTAAAATACATTTTAAATAAATTCTAATCCAATATTTAAGTACCCTTAAGTTTACCCCTGTAATCTTGTGGTAGGCAAAATTCTATCGTGGTCTCCAAGATTTCCATCCCATGGTGTACACACTCTATACAATTTCCTGTCCCCTTGCTTGTAGGAAGGACCTGTGACAGTGGTAGGACTGCACTTTCATAATTAGATTAAATTATATCACAACGATGAAGGGATTTTTAAAGTATTTTTTGTCAACTACAGTTGATATGCAATACTATGTTTTAGGTGTATAACATTGTGATTAGACATTTACATAACTTACCAGATGATCACCCTGATAAAAGGTGAATGGATTTTGTATATGTAAATAAGGACCCTATTCAGTCAACCTTGAGTTACTCAAAAGGAGGTTAGTTAGTATCACATTGTAAGGTATATAAATGTTGAATCACTGTTTTGTACACCTGAAACCAATATAATATTATATGTCAACAATAATTTAAAAAGCGGTCCCCTGGGTGAGTCTGACATAATCAGGTGAGCCCCTAAAGGAAACTCAAAGCAGCAATAGCTACTTTGCATTTGCCTGAAGAAGTAAGCTGACATGTGCTGAGAGGGGCAGCCTCTAGAACCTGAGAGTGACACCCAGCCAATAGACAGCAATAAAATGGCATGTAAGTCCCCAAAATCACAAAAAGACTGAATTCTGCCAAGGAAGGAAGGAAGGAAGGAAGGAAGGGAGGAAGGAAAGGGAAACTGACTTCATTACTACTCCAGAAGCTGAGGCTCAGAGGAGAAAGAGGGAAATGGACCGTGACTGGGTGGTAAAATGGTCATGTAACTATGACAGCCTCAACAAACCTACTTACACCTTCCAAAGTACTTTTTGTTAGAATTTATCATTTTCAAAGGGGAATTTTATATCCTCTATTTCACTTGTATCTCACAAAGGTACCACAGTTAACAAGAAGGGGGAAAATACCCTGCAGAATGCCTTTTGAAGAGGAAATGTCTGCGGCTCACAGACCTGCAGAGCTGACCCAGGAGTCCGGAGAAAATCGGTAGCTGACTCCCAGTCTGGCAGGCTCTTCACTCCACTTTGCTGCTTTATCTTGGAAATGTAAACAGATCCCAAATTCGTTTGGTTTCTGTTTTAAAACAACACCTTGTGAAGGACCCCAGGTGGTTATTTTTATCGGTGTAAAATCACTAATGTAAAATAAGACTTGCAATTGGCCTCCATGATTCTCTTTCTGAAGCAATAGTTAAGTGGTTATCTCCCTTTTAAGAGGGCCAGTCTGTGTACTTAACAAATCCACGTCATTTATTCTGAGAGGTCTAAGGGGATTTTCATTTCCAGGGTTCTTTTACTCTGGAGCCCTTCAAACTGGAAGGCTAACCACTGTGCATTATGGGAAGTCGTGAGTCAAGAAGGAAAGGCTCTTCATATCCCCCACCCCAACCCTGACAAGGTAGATATCTGGGGTGGTCGTTGTGGGTTTGTGTTATTTAAGGAAAACATTGCTTTTCCCTATCACCATGACGCGGTTAAATAAGAGTTTATTTAAGAACATTTGAGATAGCCCTTCTAAAAAATCATCATTATTCACTTTAACTTACTGGTCAAAGAGTTGGTCAAGATCGGAATCATCTAGAACAGTGGTTCTCAGCCTTCTGACCCTTTAAATACAGTTCCTCATGTTGTGACCCAACCATAAAATTATTTGCGTTGCTACTTCATAATTGTAATGTTGCTACTGTTATGAATTGTAATGTAAATATCTGATATGCAGGATGGTCTTAGGCGACCCCTGTGAAAGGGTCGTTCGACCACCAAAGGGGTCACGACCCACAGGTTGAGAACTGCTGATCTAGAAGCTTGGCTTGGATTGGAGGATCTGCTCCTTAGCTTACATTTCTTAGAAAAGATTTTATCTTTTCCTACAAAATTTTGCTACTTCTAATGAAAACAAAAATGCCCAGCAGGGTCCAATGTGAAGCAGCTAAAACTTGAGTTAATAATAGATCAGTAGCTCCTCCAGATGCCCTGGACTTCACAGCCTTCGAATGGAACATTCACTTCCACATGCCTCCTCGTTCCTGGTGGCCAATCCCTCTCCCAGAGCCGAGGGTCCTGGCAGGCCTGGATTATATGACCAAGTGCACAGATTGGATTAGGAAGCCAGCATTGAGTCATTAGCAAGTAAGAAAAAGAAAAACACAAATGGTGCTTTTCCACTCAGGTGACCCACGGTGTCCTGAATGCTGTTTGAACAGTGTGGGTGACATGGCTCATATCACCATGCAGATCCCCCACTCAATCAGGGGCCAGACTGTCCTGTTTCTACAGCCCCCCAAGCCCCACCGTTCTGGGCTCTCAGGGTGCTGCTTCTTGCTGTCCAGGACCCAAGTTTTGATTCACAATCTGTGAGCCCCGAAGCTCATGTCTGGCCAACGTACCCCCTTCCTCTTTTCTTTCTTGGCTCTAATATAAAAGCTGCGTGTTTTTGGAAGGTTCTTTCTTTGAAAGTTCACTAAAGTTAGAGACAAAGATAAAACATTCAAGATGGATGTCCATCAGGGAAAGAATGAAGGGAAGAAGAAAAGAGGAAGTCAACAGAAAAAGGGTTTAATGGGTTTTCTAGACAGTTTGTCTTGCTACTATATACAGAATAGATAAAAACCCAACCCTGCTCTTTAAACCTATCTGAGCATAGATAGATCCTGCAGGTCATAAACGCTAAGTGAGGAATGGAGGGTGGTACCAGTTGGCTAGCAATCAGTATCCCTAAATCGCTGCCTTCGTGTGAAATCAACATGCTATAAACAGCATTCGCTCCTCCTTTACCAGTCACCTGTTGGAGATTAGCCAACAACAACAAAAAAATAGTCTTTATTCTACAATAATTAGATGATTCCTGGCATTTAAAATATATAGTATCATCCTTTGCTGAACAAAAAAAGACCAAAGTCGCACCAGCTCTGAGGGCAATTGTTTGGCTAATACCCAGTCCTCAGTGAATCTGTCACTGCATCTGCTAAAGCATCTCGATCAAGGGTTCTCTAAGAATCCGCCTGCAAAAATGATTGTAATTCACGTGGGGGTGGAGCAAGAGAGGTGTTCCACCGAGGTTTCTTCTATAGAAGATCCAGAGGAAAATGACTGGAAACTCCTCCAAAAGTCAGACTCTGCATTTTTGTTGTTGTTGTTGTTAATCCTCACCCGAGGATATTTTTTCCATTGCTTTTCAGAGAGAGTGGAAAGGAAGGGGAGAGAGAGAGACAGAGAGAGAGACATCGATTTGGTTGCCTTCTGCACGGGGCCCCAAACCAGCTAGGGATCAAACCTGCAACCCAGGTACATGCCCTTGACTGGAATCAAACCTGCAACTCTTGGGTGCAAGGGTGGAAGCTCTAACCGCTGAGCAACACGGGCTAGGGTAGATTCTGTATTGTAACAAGTCACCCTCCCAGGTGCTTTGTATGCAAATTAAGAGAGGAAGGGACAACACACTTTTTTGGTAAACAGCCAACTAATAAATATTTCAGGCTCTGCAGGCCACGTGGTCTCTGTCCAGCTCCTCTGCTTCGCCTCTGTACTGTGAAAGCACCAATAAACCTGGGGTCTGCAACGGATGGTCCATGGGCCACATCTGGCCAGTCACCTATTTTTATACAGCCCACTAGCCAAAAAAAAAAAAAA
>NW_005354385.1:13000408-13014377 GCF_000412655.1 Myotis brandtii | reverse complement strand
AGGAAGGAAGGAAGGAAGGAAGGAAGGAAGGAAGGAAGGAAGGAAGGAAGGGATTGAGTTTGGAAGACAACCTCAGATTCCATCACAGTTCTAGTCAACACCTTGATTTCAGCCTTGAGAGACCCTCAGCAGAGGACCCAATAGCTCATACCTGGATACCTGATCCACAGAAACTGTGAGATAATAAGTGGATATTATTCTAAGCCATCCAGTTTATGCTAATTTATTATTTAGAAAAGAAAACTAATACAAACTCTATAGCAGATAGAGTTTTGTGCTAAATATTGGAGGATGCCCATCTAGTGGTCAGGAGATTCTAAGAGACTTTCATGTAGTTGATAGGAGTGCCTTCAGAAAAAAAGCCACTGTTCAGAAAGAAGAAATCAGAAATGGGGCAAAGACAGCTGTGAAAACAGATGAGGAACAAACAGCAGTGTTTGTAGCCTATGAAAGAGATAAGTGGCTAAGAACCTAGTAGTGGTATCAAAAATTCCTACTGTCAGAACATGGGAGGGGGAAATGGGTATAAAGCATAAAAGAGGGCTACAAGCATATAAATAACATTTGTCTATGGTTTTATTATTAAAATAATACATACTGAAGAAAATTTTGAAATGAATAGCAAATCCTATATAATAAAAGGCTAATATGCAAATAGACCGAACAGCATAACAGCCGGAACAACCGAACAACCAAACAACCAGTCGCTATGACATGCACTGACCACCAGGGGGCTTGTGCAGAACATGGCAGGCATTGGCTGTGGCAGGATGGTGGAGTAGGTGAGACCAAGGGGGGGTGCCGGTTGCTGTCATCGGGGCGAGCCTCTGGTGGTTACTGAAAATTCTTTGCTCCCGCACACCACAGTCCTGCCCGGTGCTCACACCTGCTGCTGGCACCAGCCCTGCTCTCACCCACTGTTGGTGCCCTGCACCGGTCCAGATCACTCGGTGCCATCAGTAGGTATGAGCGGCAGCTGCTGACCCTGATTGCCCATGAGGGCTTCTCCACCTCCCCCTGCTCCTGAGGGGTGATTGGGGCAGCAGCTGCCACTCTCACCTGCTGCTGGCGCTGGCCCCAATTGCTCCACGCCATCAGCGGGTGCTAGCGGGCCGGCACCATCAGAGCATGGGAGCAGCAGCAGTGGTGGGAGCACTGCTGCCGGAAGACAGAGGGCAGGGGGCCGAAGTGTGAGGGGCTGGGCGGGAGTGCGGAGGAAGGGCCAAGACCCACCCTTGTGCCCAACACAACCTCGCAGCCCACAGTTCCTTTCAAGGTGCACGAATTCGTGCACTGGACTCCTAGTAACGTATAAAAGAAAATGCATACTTGTCACATAGTTGTAAGCACATATATTTTGTACCTTGCTTTTTAAAAAACCTAATCAGTCAGTATTATCCTAGGTTTATGTCATCTACAAATTGTCATCTGCATCATTGTAAAGGCTGCATACTATTCCATCTCATAGTATGTACTATGACTATAATCCACTTAACCATTCCCCTATTGTTAGAAGCTAAAACTGTTCTTAATTCTAAAATATTTATTCTGAACTTGGGAAAAACCTTCCAGCATCAAAATCTGTAGAAAATTGTATTTGTTCATAGAACTTATTGCCCTAGAATTTGACTACATTCCCCCACTATAAAACTGTCTAGAATTAGCCTCACAGAAGTTCCTGCTGTATAAAATCCTATTTTATCCTTTGTTTCTTCTGTCCTTCTGTATTCTCTTTATTCAAACATACTATGGCTCGATCCAGATGACTTGTTCTCATTGCAATTTCCTCCCCTGGGAAATCTGTTCTTTCCTGGCCTCTCTTCGTCTGTCTCGTTTGTAAATATTAAGGTATGATATGAGATTTGTTCTAAGTAATGTTTACTTTCTTCTTTAGTAAAAGGCATCTTCCATCTCTAAGAAAGCCCTATTGTCATTGTCACTAATAACTCATTCCCTGTGCACATGCAAAATAATCCCTACCAGCCTCCAGGCAATCCTCCCACCCTCCCATCCTATGACTTCCATTTGTCATATTTTCCTAGTGCTCTCTTCAATTTACTTTGTAATCTCTCCAGCTTGCCTCTGTCTGTGCTGTCATATGTTTACACTCAGCACAGAGAAGCCACAGAGCTAGTGGATAGTGGCTTAGTGCAGAAGGCAGGTTTTGAGGTCTGGTCCGCCTTTGATGCGTGACTGGCACCCCAAATGGGAGAGGAGCCCCATAAGGGAGATGGCATGCAGGGTGTCTCTGGGAAGTAATGTAACACGAGTTTTTCAGGGTCTGCATGTCAGCATCAGAACTGAGGTGAGATGTCTACGTCTGGGTAGCAATACTTTTAAAAGCTCCCAGATGATGCTAATGAGCAGCCAGGACTGAGAACCATTACACCAGATATTCTTCTGTGCGGAGGCAAGAAGAAGGAATTGACAAGAGCCTCCTACATAACTAGGTGCTTTTGTGGTCCTCTGTCTGCTGGCTTTTACTCCTTTTCTGGCTAACACTGAACGGCTTCCTCATAGGGCATCCTTGTGAGCTCTTCAGAAGGCTCTAAGTGCTTCCCCACTGCCTGCTGTGAGGATGCACTTCCAGCTAAACCTCTTACCCCTCCTCACCATCTTCCCTTATGGTTAGGGTTCCCTCAACCAGGGTCCTCTCTCCTGGGTGGTGCAATAGCCTAAAGACTCCAGCCTAATGATACTTGTGTGCCATTCCTGGGTGCATGGGAAACTCAGGCCAAGCAATGGCAACACAGGTTCCTCTGTTGTATGCTGTCTTGTCCTGCCATTTCTGTCCCTGCTTGGGCAGAGGAAGGGTAAATCAATATGTCCTCTGCCTAAGTAGACATCCAACTGAGGTCTTCCTACAAGATTGTGTTGTCTATACACAATATTAGAGCCCCACTCAACCTTGTAGCTTGGGTAAGAAGCACCTTTTGTCTTGGCTGGGAATAACCTCAAATGCTCAACATTGAAATCCTACTCTCATTCTCCTCTCTCTTCTACAGTATTCTGCCTATGTAACTGGTTGGGGCTGGAGATAAGGCTGTTTCATGGCCTTAGAATAAGCCTTGAGACAGCATATAGTTCCATTTTTAGAAGCTTTGTTTAGAGTTCAAATCTAGCTGAACATTAGATTCATCCATATCATTTTTTTAAAAATGTATGTCCCCAAATCTGTCCAAGTCCTAGAGACTTTTCTTTCCATTGGTTTGGGGTAAATCTTAGATTTTTGTGATTTCTTCCTTCTTTAGCTGTTTTTAGGGGGTTATTGAAAATTTTTGAGATGATCCTACAATTTGCATTCAGTTATAAGAAATAAGTCAGAGAGATCCTATCTACCCTTTACCTAGTCCTCCCCAACAGTGACATCTTACAAAACTATGGCACAATGTCACTCCAGGGTAATGACAGTGATACAGAACATTTTCACCAACACAAGTTGCACAAGTTGAAAGCACTATCTGTTTTCTGTGTACATAATTTTATCATTCTTTACATAAATGGAATCGTGCAGTATGTAACATTTTAAGCATATCACTCAGCATAATTCTCTGGGGATTCATGTAGGTTGTTTCATATATTGTGTACCAAGAATTTGTTCGCTTTTACTCTTGCGTAGCATTCCAGGTATGGGTGTACCACTGTTTTCTTAACCATTCACTTGTTGAAAAAATTCTATGTTGTTTGCAGCCCTTGGCTGTAATGAATAAAATGGTTATGAACATTTATGGATAGATGTTTGTGTGAACATAAATCTTCATTTCTTTGGGATTAATGCCCAAGAGTGTAATTGCTGGGCTTAATGGTAGTTACTTGTTCAGTTTTATAAGAAAATGCATTGCTTCATGGTCCAAGATAGTTCTTTGAATACCAGTGATCATTTCCTGAATTCCAGATAACAGAAAGGAGGAAGGGCAGAAAGGAAAAGGAGTCCACTTTAGTTATATCACTTATTTTTGTGGAGTCTTCCCAAAAATTACAGAGAGCACTTCCACTTATGACTTACAGAAATATCCAACAATACCTGGCTACAAAGGAACCTAGGAAATCTTATCTGAGTGTATTGCCACAGTAAATAAAACCAGGGTTCCATCTATCAGAATAAACTAGATTATACTGCAACTAGAGGCCCAGTGCATGAAAATTCATGCACTGGAGGGTGGGTACCTCATCCCAGCCTGCCCCCCTCACAGTCTGGGAGCCCTCAGGGGCGGGAGGTGACCCAGCAATCAGGGGAAGGCGACACCCCATCACGCCTCTGCTGCTGCCACTGCCGGCAGCGCAAGCCTCAGCCGGCCCTGGTTACCTGAGCCGCAGGTAGCCCTGGGCGGCTGGGCAGCCACCATCTGAGGCTTGCCTGCACCTCAGACCGGCCCTGAGCGGCTGGGAAGCCAACATCCAAGGCTTGCCTGTGCCTCAGGCGTTGGCTGAGCAGCCGCCATCCAAGGCTTGTCTGTGCCTTGGGCCAGCCCTGAGCGACCGGAGGGCTGAGGGGACTGGGGGACTCTGGAGGCAGGCACGCAGCAAGGCCGGGCCCGCCTGGGGGTGGGCCTGGCCTTGTCGCACACCTGCTGCCCCAGTGGGGCTGAGGGGACTGGGCATCGACATCTTGTGGCTGTGGGTGCTGTCATCTTTGAGGGCATGGCAGTCAATTGGCATATTCCCTCTTTATTGGCTGTGGGCATCACCATCTTTGAGGGTGTGACACTCAATTAGCATATTCCCTCCTTATTGGCTGTGGGTGCCACCATCTTTGCGACAGTGTGAGGGTCAATTAGCATATTCCCTCTTTATTAGATAGGATAACAATCTCAAAATTCCAGAGGCTTAACACAACAAAGGCCTATTTTCCTCTCATCTTCCATGACCATCCTGGAATGTCAGGGCTCTTATCTGTGGTGTCCTCACCCTGAAACCCAGAACCAACATCAGAAACATTGCCAGTCATCATAGGAGAGAAAAAAGAACATGAATCTCACTCTGGTTCTTAAAGTTCACATTTTATTGGCCAAAACAAGTCACATGGCCACATCTAACTACAAGGAGGCAGAGAAGTACAATTCAACTATTTATCAAGAGGGGAAAAAACAGCAATATTTGGTAAATATGACTAATGATTTACCACAGTTAAAGAAAAAGGTGGAAAATGATGTTAGGAAAGGAGGCAGTCTTTGCCACACTCTCAATCTTCTGTGTGTGTATAACTTGCTTTTGTAATCTTCTTATTTGAAGCCTGCTTTTGCAACCTCTCTTATATATATATTGATGATCTTGGGGTTTTAATTGTCATTACCTAAATATCTATGCAACTTCATTACTTAGTACATATATTAATGGAGTTTGCTCTCCTTGGAATATCCTTTCTCTATTTAACACCAATGTTCTCAAGACTCAGCTTAGATTTTCTTAAGTCCCATGCCCTGTCCCACTGCATCTTTTCTATGTTTAACTATTAGGACAAGAAACAGCTGTGAGTAGTGGTTCTACAGTCTTGACCTTGTATGGCAGCTCTGTTTCACAAAATCATCGGAGATCCGGGGTCCTTATACTTTGCACTCTGTCATTCTTTGCATGTCACTTCATATCAAATGGCTGGTTGAACTTCAACCATCATGGCCTTACTCCAACCAACAGGAAGGATGAGAGGTGAAAGAATGGCACACAACTCCCTTTCAAATATGTTTCTTATTAGTTGCAAATGATAGCTCTACTCACATCACGTTAACCAGAACTTATTCACAGAGCTGTACTCTGCTGCAAAAGAGTCTGGGAAAATGTAGTCTTTTTCTGGTCAGGCATGTGTTGGTGTCAAAATTGAGGTTCTATTACTAATGAAGAAGAGATGATATTGAAAGATATTGATGGATAAATAGCAGTCTGTACTATAAAGATGAACACACCACTCCATTTTTTTCATCCTCCCTTTCGGTCTTTATTCAATCAAAACGTATCTTTTGAGTTACTACTGCCTAGCAGTAAGCAAGACAGGCATGATTCCTACATTTATGGAGCTTTCAAACATTAAACAAATAACCACTCAGATGAGTATATGATTAAAAATTTTAATTGGTGCAACAAAAACAACAACAAAAATTTGCTAAGAGAGAAACTAAAGGGAATGGGGGCTGATTTAGATGGACAGAGGGATCACGAAAAGTCTTTGGGGGGCGGGATCTGGGGAGAAGTATGGCTGGGGGGAGACTGGCACAAGAATCAGCTAGCAGTGGAATCAGGGCCATTCCACGGAAAGGGGGAAAATATCTGCAAAGAGAGGCAAGAGGAGTTTGATGTATTTGAAAAACAGAAGGAAGGCCAGGGTGTTGGAACCTGGTAAGGGAGAGAAAGAGAGGTGTGAGTTGCAGCTGGAAATGTGGACAGAGGCCAGATCCTGTTGTTTTGTTTGTTTTGTTTTTGCAGGTCATGTTAAGTACTTTGGATTTTATTCCAAATACCTTGGGAAGGCATTGGAGGATTTTTAAAAAGAAGAGTGACATGATTAGCAGATACTAAGCAAATAAGGAAGTTAGGAAATAGTGGTTTCTTATTTTTCATGAGTTACATTTTCCCCTATGTTATCTGCTATTATTATCATTCTTTGTATAATCATTTTTCTTTGAACTTTTTCCCTTCTCCTATACAAATTCATGCTGTAGTATTTGCATTCCTCTGAATTGGCCTTATTAAAATTCATCATTGGTTTATTTTTATTCTTTCTTAGGTCCCTGTTTTTCAGTTGCCTATGCTCTAAAAGAGACAGAAAACAGATTCATTCAAGAAAAAAAATGTTTATTGAATATACTACAATTTAAGACTAATCCCCAGTTTTGCTTCATATAAAACTATTATCAGCTCTATTTTGTGAACTCACAGGGCTGGTACAGGCTATATACTTCTAGATTCATCATTGGCTCGCATAGCCCCAAGATGAGATGAAAGGAAGGGCACAGTGGAATTATTGTGGCTACTTTTCTAACCTTTAGACCTGCTGTGGTTGCCATGCTCTGATTTGACTTTTGACAATGACATATTCTGGCCCAATGATTTCTGTGATCTCATCAGACTTTTATCTCCAGGCTTTCTCCATAAGCCTACACAGGGACCCTGATGCTGGTCTGAGGATCTCTGCTTCAAGCCTTGAGTCTTCGCTTTTTGTATATATTTTTATAATTTTAGTAGCTTTCTATGTAGCCATCACAAAGTTATGAAATGAAGGAAAAGTTTTCTGAGAGAGATTAATGGGGATGGGGACTAATTCAGATGGAAGGAAGGACTAGGGACAAGTGCGGCTGGGGACCCCCTTCAGTGAGATAGGAGACAGGTACAGATCACCTCTTGTGTCAGCACTGTGCTAGGCACTGGGATTCAAGGATGCACTGTCTGAGAGACTCAGGGAAAAATTCATGTGAACACAGCTCATAACCTGAGGCTTGAGGCATGAGCAGAGATAACCAGGTGAGTACAACATGAAGGCACTCTCCAGGGAAGGGGCATCGTGTGGCACAACTCTGCAGATAAGGGAGCATACTGAGCATACAGCCTACTGAGGAACTGTAACATATGGAGGCTAATGTAGAGGGTGCAAGGACAGCATCTTGATTGGAGGGCCTTGTATCCTATAGGTGATAGAGGACAATTAAGAGATTTTTCTTTTTGCATTCTGTGTTTTTTAAATTTTATTTTTCAGTTGTAGTTGACTTACAATTTTATATTAGGTTCAGGTGAAAAACATACTGATAGTTATATAATTTATGAAGTTATTTATTATCCCAATAAGTCTAGTACCCATCTGACACTATATATAGTTATTACAATATTATTTGACTATATCTCCTGTGCTGTACTTTACATCCCCATGACTATTTTTATAACTGATACCTGGCAATTTGTACTCTTAATTCTTTCATCTATTTTACCCATACCTGATAATCATCAATTTGTTCTCTCTACCTATGAGTTTGTTTCTGGTTTTTTTTGGTTGTTGTTGTTCATTTATTTTGTTTTTTAGATTCCACATATAAGCAAAATAATATGGTATTTGTCTTTTTCTGTCCAACTTATTTCACTTAGCATAATACCCCCTAGGTCAATCCATGCTGTCGCAAGTAGTAAGATAGATTTTAAGGAGGAGATTGAAATGAGAAAATCTTCATGTCAGAACAAACTTCCTGAAAGTGATATGAAAGAAAGATATGAGGGCATGAGCCTGAAAGCAGGGAGGCCAGTTTTTGAAGGAGTCTACATGAGAGTTGGTAAAAACTGACCTTGAGTAATGGTAATACGATTTGAGTTTTTGAGAAAGACACAGCCGGGGAGGCAGAATGAACACATCTTGGGAAATAATTGGATGAGGGGTGTGAGTGACAGTCAAGGATGAATCCTCAGTTGGTGGTTAGTGTTATCAAATTATGCTAATCACTAAGTTAAGTAATAAAGGGAGAAGAGCAAGTTTGGTAGGAAAGATAATGAGTTCATTTCCAGACATGTTGAGTCAACTGATATGAATGGGCAGAAAGCAAGTTGACTTTAGTTCCAACCGATTTCTATTTTATTGTTTCTTTACTGGATATAAAGGCTAAAAGTAAAGAAGATTAGGGAAAAAAGAAAGAGATCAGTGAAAGAGGAACTAGGATATAAGACCAAGCAATCATGTTGCTATAAAATTTATGGCTGGCCATTCATTTCACAAATATTCACAAAACATGTACAATCCACAAGGTAGTATTCTACATATCTCTCTTAGTGATCTTTATAATTGGATGAGGGGTATGAGTAACAGTCAGGGGTCAAGGATGAATCCAGTTCATGGGGTTACGAAAAACAAAATGCAAAAGAAAAAGTACCCTTCTAATAAACTACGTAAATGATCTAGTAGTCATACTCTTATCTAAATGTAAAAATTTCATCACCCATAGTGGGATATCCTGTCATGTTGTTTCTTGAGGTGACACAATATGAAATAAATAGCAGCAACTATGAAGCATTCTTGCCAAAAAATTTTACTTGAGTTTAATCAAGCCTTTATACTTAACTTTCAAACTATAAGTAATGTGGGGGAATTTAGGAATAAGTCCAGCAGCAACAAGAGGGGGGAAATCAGAAAAATTTAGAATGTGGAAGTTCTAGAAGACACTGATCTGGTATTTTCAAAAAGTCAATATCATGGGGGGAACTGGTGTAATTGTTCCAGATTAAGAGAAACTAAAAGACATTGCAAGCAAATGCAATGAGTGAACTTTGATTGGATTTAGTTAGAAGAAACTACAAAAAGTATTTTGGAGACAAGTAAGGAAATATTAATATGGACTGGAATATTAGATGATACAAGAGAGTTATTAGTGATTTTCTTAAGTGACAATGGCATTGAGGTTGATAGAAGAATGTCCTTATTTTTAGAAGAATCATGTTGAAGAATCTTAAAACTGTATTATTCAGAATCAGGAAAGCATACATCACAAGAAAGAGTTCAGAAGAGGAGGCTCAATACAGGGAACTGTTTAAAAAGGTGTTAGAAGAGTTAAAAGGTCAAAAAATGGATAAAGAAGCCATCCAAAGACTAACAAAAACAGAAACTGGCCCTAACCGCTTTAGCTCAGTGGATAGAGCGTCAGCCTGCGGACTCAAGGGTCCCAGGTTCGATTCCGGTCAAGGGCATGTACCTTGGTTGCAGGCATATCCCCAGTAGGGAGTGTGCAGGAGGCAGTTGATCAATATTTCTCTCTCATCGATGTTTCTAACTCTCTATCCCTCTCCCTTCTTCTCCGTAAAAAATCAATAAAATATATTTTTAAAAAAAAGAAAGAAAGAAACTGATTGCCACCCCCTTGGGCCAGAGGAACAGAGTCCAGGAGCCAGGGCTGCCTATTGGGAATTGTCAGGGATTCCCCAGTGGAAGCCTGGACTGTGGAGAAAGAGGCTCTTTAACTGAAATAATAAAAAAACACTGACAAAGACACTCCCCAAAGCACAGCAAGGGCAGTAGAAATATCCTGTCTTCTAACAGCCAGTCTCCAAAGATTGTTTCCCATTAATCAAAACTTAAACAGAAACTGGTTGCAAGGGAGTTTGGGAAATGTAGTTTGCAGGCACCACCCTCTGAAATATAGAACAGTGCAGCAGAAGAACAGGAAATGGATCAAGTGGGCAGACTGGCCAGGAAAAAGCTGTCATGATGCTTGTAAATTATTTTCAAATACATACATATGAATGCAGATAAAGCAAAAATGATAAAGTGTTGAATCTAGGTGGGCTTATGGATGTTCATTGTATTATTATTTCAATTTTTCAGAATAAAAAGTTGGTGAAGCCCTGGTCAAGTAGCTCCGTTAGTTAGAGCATCATCCCCATATGCCAAGTTTGCAGGTTAGATCCCCAGTCAGGGAACATACAAGACTCAACTAATGGATGTATAAATAAGTGGAACACTTAATAGATGTTTGAATAAATGCTCAATATCAATAGTTATCAGAGAAATGCTAATTAGAACAATAATGAGATGGCACCTAACACTCATAGAATATGGAATTTTAGAAAAGGAAACAGCAGGTTTTAGTGACTAGTGAGGAACTCTCATGATCTGTGGGGAAGGGCCATTCAGCAGGGCAGTTTGGTAGCATTTGGCAAGATTATGTCTGTGTACAGCCAACAACCCAGTGACTATCCCAGAGAACTTCCCAGCCTTGACCCCAAGGTGAATGTCAAATCTTTCTCTCTCTCTCTCTCTCTCTCTCTCTCTCTCTCTTTCTCTCTCTCTCTCTCTCCCTCTCAAAATCAGTCAATAAAAAAAATAGTTGGTGAAAAATCCATTCTAATACTCTATGAAAGAAACAATAAGAACCTGATGCAAGCTCATGACCATGGGAATGAAGAGAGGAAATATTCAAAATGAATTTGACAAAGTTTCTCATTAAACCCTTGTACCAAGATGGAAAATGTGGGCCAGAGCAACATTTATCTTTCTTTTCCCCATCACTACACATTTGAGAGTTGAGTTTTCTATTTGTCACTCTCCCAAGGACATATTCATTATTATTTCCATGTCAGCTATAATCCCTACCTTATTTATCACACTCAAAAAAGTTTGATAAAGTGGAAGTAAATGAGAGTGACTTTAATTTGGTGGTAATCTTTAATCTGACCTAGTTTTTAAGAAACAAATTAGTTATGAAATACCTCACAGTTGATTGCAACACTCCAGTAGGTTGTGACACTAGAATTGAGAAACCTTCAGCTAAAAAAATAGGATAATTATAAAACCACATACATGGTTGAGCATTTCTATCCAAAGTTGTTGATTAATGGATAGATGTCAATGTAGAGGGTGGCTCCACATGATGCACCAGAGAGGATAACTTAGTTTGACCCTGTCCAATTTTACATTTTTATCAATATCTTGGATGAGATTCAGAAAACATTATATGATTATAATTGCTGATGACATTAAACTTAAGGTAAAAGTGAATGCATCAGATATCAGCTCAAGACCCACAGTGATCTGGATCAAACAGAGTGATGAACCAATAGAACCTGATATCTAATAGAAACATGTGACCAGCCTTTTACTTGAGTCCAGAAAAGCTAACTATTTATGAGATGTCTTGTATATACTACTAGCAAGCTTGAGTTCATTTACTTGTTCTGCCACTAATGATCTGTATAAACTTCAGCAAGTTACTTTATCTCCCCTTAACTGCCTCAGTTTCCACATCAGTAAATGGGAATAATAATACCTAACTGACAGTACTCTGAGTTAATACATGCAAACTAATATAATAGTCCCTGGCAGAGAGTAACAGAAAAGATGTTAGTTGTTATTAGTGATCTGTGTGGGAGTGTTGGTAGCAATATTATCTAGTAAATAGCTATGAAAAGGATTTAGTAATTAATATTACATTGAATAGATTTCAGTTGTGGGACAGAGTTGTCAAAGGAGCCATGTCATTTAAGGCGTTATTTCATTAGGACCCCACTTCCTGAAATGAGGCTGGTGAAGTCATGATTTATTCTGCTCTGCTAAGGCTGTTACTAGAGCAAGGGGTTCCGATCGGGTGCCATAGAAACAAGCTATCATAAACAAATTGGAGTCTGCTCAACACAGAGCTATAATGCAGGAACTGTTGACAGAATTGGAGGTGTCAGTCTGTCTTTAGAAATTTAATGAGCTGTGGAATAGAATTTTGAACTTGTTTTGTGTGGCCACCATTGATTTCTCCAGAACCAATGAGTAAAAATTAGCATGACACAGATTCTGAGTCCACAAAATGAAAAGCTTCCTTGCGATCAGAGTTAAGAGAACTGCTTTGGGGTGTGCTAAACTCTCTGCCCCACAATGATCAGGCATCGGGGTGACCAGTTAGCAAGGGTATAATGGGATTCAAACCTCAGATGGGTAATTGGATTAGGTGTCTTGTGAGACTGACCCATGGAAATGCTGAGATTTTATTCAATGTAATCTGTGGATTCTAGATTTGTTTTTAATTACATACTTAACTGCTTCCCAAACTGCTGCCTCTTAAGCTCTTACTGGGTTTTTTTAGGCCTTGGGCCAAAGGTCTGTACCTTTATTTCCCCACCACCCATAGATTAAAGTACTCAGTGTGTTCATTTTTTAGGACATGAAGTTGAAATGATTAAACAGGAAATATGCACTTAGCTCCTAATGTTAGCTGCCTCAAGACAAAATCAATTCCATTTCAAATGGAATACTATTGGAGAGCTATTTAGAAATCTGTTGATAGGAAAGAAATATTGAAGGTGAATGCAGCAAAGACAGGAAATGAGGAATTTAAAGATATCTTTAAGGCTAAAAGGTACTCAGTCTTTCCTGTTTTCAGAACCTTGAGGAAATGTTTTAAATGCTCTGCTCATTTGAAGCATAAATATGTTGGCTAACAGCCAATGACACCTGGATTTAGAACAAAAGTTTTCTCTGCTAGATCCTCTACAGAAATTCAGAAATTTGATGATGCCCATATTACTGACCAGACCTGACTCCATTAACACATATGTAATGGGAAGGCGGGAGGGTGGGGGGGAGAAAAGTCCTACTAGTTATGACACCTTTACATGAATAAGCTGATTGCTGATATCCTACATGGCCTCAGTTTTCAATTGCTAAGCATTCTTTTCAAGCCTGAGAAGTAGCATTCACACATTATATGGAGCAGTGCCTCACTTCTTTCTCAATCACCGGCTCTGTTGCTTGGCCAAGGGAACATCCTCTAATTCTGTCGGGAGGTTTATATCAAACATTATGAGTTTTTCAAGTTGGCACCACACGGCTGCACCTAGGTTTGTGGGTTTCATTAAATAACCAAAAAGTGTGTTCAGAATCAGTGACCTCCAATCAAAGATGAAGAGCCAAGATGAATATGTCATATCTTTACCCTGTGTTTGGATTCCATGTTTTATCTACAGGAAAAAAAGTCAAATATAAATTTCAAAGGCTTTTTTTGAAGGGGGGGGGTATATATATATATATATATATATATAGAGAGAGAGAGAGAGAGAGAGAGATCTTTCCAAGTGTCGGAACATACCGATTTAATACAGTTTCCAGAAACCAGTAGTAAATGAAATTGAAACCCAGCAAAATTTTGTCTTGTAGTATTTTAAAATCTGATGTTTTCACGTGATAATTTGGATTCTTTGTTTTTCCATCACTCACATTGTAAACCCAAAATTCTCGTTCCCCATATGCTGGACAAGATGCCCCAGCTTCCTCATTAGAAAGATGCCTTCAGGTCTAGGAATTGAGAAATGCTCCCTCCACTATCATATTAAGGATATGGGAATGTTCTATTTTGTTTTGTTTTACTAGGAATTCCATCAAAGATGAGACAGAAACAATCAAAAATAAGAATACAGCAATATGGATGGATCTGGAGAGCATTGTGCTAAGCGAAATAAGTCAGTTGGAGAAAGATAAATATCACATGATCTCACTCATTTGTGGAAAATGAACAACAACATA
>NW_005354385.1:12979001-13000202 GCF_000412655.1 Myotis brandtii | reverse complement strand
GGGGAAGGGGGGAATGGGAGGTTAAGGATACATATGTAATACCTTAATCAATAAAGAAAAAAAAGAATACAGCAATACAAGTAGAAATAAGATAGTATATATCGATCTACTTTTTTAGAAATTATATTTTCCTGAATAACATTCACACACAATCCTAAAATGTATTGGCCAGGATCTATTATAGCAAATAATTTCTTTGTGGCACTATTTTCAATGGGAAAATTTTTGGGAAAAATATTTCAGATAAGTGAACAAGAATAAATAAATTCATCTAAATTTTGTTTTACCAACTGTATGTAATAACATCGGAAATTTTAGAGGCCACATTGAAAATTCTTATTACCTCTTTGAAACCCAGCTTACACCTTAAGATGGGAACATTTAGGGAAACAATTTCTATAATTCTGAAATGGGTGGTTAACAACTTTAGCCTTTTCTTTATGCATTCGTGCATCATCAGGTTTCTACGAAAACAAATTATGGATGTGGACAAAATGCAAAGGGCAAAATGAAGAAAAGTCCCCCCAAAACATTTTTCTACTCCCAAAAGACCCTCTGTAAAGTTCTAGCAAAACTTTTGCCTACTTCTTAATTTACCCTATGTTTGCCTGTCACTATCACCCAAATCTTTAAAAATATATATTTCATAGAGAACAGCCTATCATTCCCAAAGGTGACCAGCCATAAATTTAAAACTGCCTACTCTTCTAGAGAAAATAAGGGTCTCTTAATTACCTCAGTCCTGTGTGATTTGCAATTGAGTGGACACTCAATAAATGTTTATGAAATAAATCAATGGGGGAAAAAAGCCCTATGAGTAAAAGGGGTAGATGGGAGAAAAGTGGAAATACTACATTTTTGAGAGGCTAAAAAAGCCCCAAATTTTCAAAGGATATCATAGATGACTGTAATAATTAAAATAGGCAAAGAATTATCATAATCCTACATCATTTTATTTGGTAGGTTTTCTGATTATTCTTTATATGCATACCAAGCAAATATTTAAAAGTTGCACAATCTTTGACAAGAAACTTCACCTCTCAGAGACTCAGTTTCTTCATCTGCAAAATGGAAATGACTAGAAAAGTTAAATTATGCATAAAGCACTTAGAACAGCGCCTGGCATACTTTAAGTATACAATAATCATCAGTTCAAATTGTGATTATGATTTTTATCCTCAGCAGATTCATTTGATGCAGAGAAAGTAATAAGAAATTCTTTTCAAAAGACTTTTAAAAATTAGATAATTTTGTAAAAACGGTTTTGTATTAAACTCAAGAACATAATAATGGAAAAGGGAGGCAAGTTTTTCTTGTCCTTAAGGGCTAAGTCTATACAGCATTTAGCTTTTTACCTCTCATTGCATCTTATAAATTCTCTTGCAGCCCCAGGTCTGTGATAATCAAGATCTGCTTATGAAATGTATGAAAGAACCAATAAAACAAATTAATAATAGAGCAAACTCTCCCCACAACTTGAGTTGACCTCACCAGAATTTTGTTCATGTGGCTTTACTTTTATATACCTTTTTCAGCAACTTCAAGAATGTCTGTTCCATATAAGAGAATGCTGAGTCAGTCTTCTTGACAGTAATGAAAAAAGGGGGACCCAGGAGCTAGAAATAGAAGAGGAAGGTAAAGTATGTGACAGAACTGGAGTAGAGAGTTTTGCAATAAAAGGTTTTTTACAGAAAAGGAAAAAATGTGGAGATAAAGTAGACCCCATGCTTGGAGCTACACCTGCATGTCTGTAAGAAGGCAAGAATGTGATCCTAGTAAAAGTCTTTAGGCAGTTTTCCTGAGTTTTGGCATCAATAAAGACTGTTGCCAACACTGATTGAGTCTTTTCAATGCACCACACAGATCCAATTATTTAATCCATGGCCACAGCAATGCAATTGAAGAGGCACTGTTAGCCTCATTCTATGGATGAAGATGCTGAGTCATAGAACGTTTTTAAATGTGCCTGAGGTTACAGCTGGCAAATGGCAAAGACAGGATTGAATCTGGGCAGTCTAGTCTGACGGTCAGCTTAAGTACTGTATGACACTGTATGTGAAAATCTCTGTAATTCAGACTATGCCAAAACAGTTAAATAAAAGCTAAATAAATGTTTCTGCTCCCCACGGATTTCAGTTATTCTTTATCTCTGGGACCAGAATGAGGATACCATCAAAAATAAGTCAAAAATTAGAAAAGCATTGATTATTTGAGAAAAGACAAGAAACAGGAAAGAAAAACAAAAGAAGGGGAAGCCTCTTTGTGTAAAGGTTATCCACAGCAACAGCAAGCAAACTTAATAAGCATCTTAATTGAAACTCTAAAGGAGGAAGATTCTAAAGATTTCCTTAAAATATCTTAAGGCAGTAATTGGAAATCAATTGCACGCACTACTCAGTTTATGCACTGTAGTTACCGTTTTTATCTGTCCAGGATCTATACTTGACTTCTGAAAAGACTCCCCTGATTTTCCATTGAGAAGTCACCCTCCATCTCAGGGGGAAGTTCTTATGAAAGTGACTCCATTTCCAACCTGGACGTATGACCAGTCTGGCCATGAAAAGATCTGCATCTCTCTGATCAATATGTATGGGAAGTCTATCAGCCGTGGGATCTTCATTGAAATTACTGGGAAAGAGAAGGATTCTAGCCAGGGATTGCCAAACTGATGTGCTCTAGCCCTGGACCTGGTGGTGGCCATCTTTTTGCATTATCTGAAGAAGCCTACCAGAAATAAAGACAATGCAGGGGACATCAGGGAAGGCAGAATGAGAGGGACACAGAGTCCTGAGGGTCTCATCTGGATCTCACTGAGCGAATCAACTTGACTTTTTAATTATGTAGGCCTTTTTTTTTTAAGTTAAGTCTGATTTGGCTTTCTGCTGCTTACAGCAAACAGAATCCAGACTAAAACATTAATACGAGACATTTAAAATGCCCAATGATAGTCTCTTTAATTAGCCAGATACCTTTTCAATTTTAATTTCATGGTCACAGAAAAAAAAGGTGTAAAATAATTGTTTCATGTAAGACCTTAATCCTCCAACCTCTTTATTCCTTTAAGTTCTTTGCCTGTGAATTCTTCTTCTATGGTGTTTTTAGGAAATTAAACCTCACATATTGGGTGGACTATCATAGAGCATATTACATATTTACTCATACAACTGTTTTATTAAAGTGCTATTATAATAAGTGCAAGAGATCAAAGACTTTAAGAACTTAATATTATAGAATTCCTTAGGCATTGTACTAGATTAATTAGGAGATTTCTTTCTTTATAAATTAACATATCCAATGGAAATCTGAAATTAATGAATGTAGGTATAACAATGGCCCTCAAATTTTGATGTGCATAAGAATCTCCTTGGAAACTTGACAAACTGAAGAGTCCAGGGTCCCATCCTCAAAAACACCAATGGAATATTTGGGCCTGAAATCCAAAAGTCTAAGTCTTCACTAACCTCTTGAAGTGATTCAGATGTAAGTAGTTTCAGACAAGCCTTGAGGTAGCTTTGAAGTTCTCACTGGGCATCAGCAAAGATGTGAGTTTGAGTTTGTAAATTATAAAGAGTAAACAAACTCAGAGTTGACAGATGGGAGGGTAGTTGGAGGGGCTGAGTGAAAAAGGTGAAGGTATTAAGAAGTACCAATTGGTAGATACAATATAGTCACATGGATGTAAAATACAGCATAGGAAATATAGTCAACAATCTATAATAATAAAAGTGTAAATGCTAATTAGACCGGACAACCTTCTGGATGAAGTTGTGGTGGCCGGCGCCGAGCCCCTTGCAAGAATTTCATTCATCGGGCCTCTAGTATTGTATAACTGTGTATGGTGCCAGGTGGGTTACTAGAATTAGCAAGGAATTGACTTTGTAAATTATATTTGTCTAACCACTATACTATACACTTGAAACGAATACAAAATAATATTGAATGTCAACTATAATTGAAAAATAATTTTAATAAAAGACTTCATATAGTTAGCATACACAGAGAGTAATTCTTTTTATCGTGTGTATTATAATAGAACTATAAGACAAAAGACTTAATCATCTTGGTATATTTAAAGTCTGCTTTCTTTTCTAAGTGTTAAGGTTCCAGAAGGTTAATACTGTAGTCCCCCATTACCTGTGGTTTCACTCTCTGTGGTTTCAGTTACCCATGGTCAACATGGTCTAAAAATATTAAATGAAAAATTCCAAAAATAAAAAATGTATAAGTTTTAAATTGCACACTATTTTGAGTATCATCATAAAATTTTGTGCCATCCTATTCTGTCCTGTCTAGATGTAAATAATCCCTTTGTCCAGTGTATCTACGCTATGTATGCTCCACACCTGTTAGTCACTTAGTAGCTGCCTCTGTTATCAGAACTACTGTGGTTGTATCCCACTGTCTGTGTTCAGGTAACTCTTATTTTATTTAGTAAATAGTCCCAAAGCACAAGATGTTGGTAACTCAGATATGCCAAAGTGAAGTCATAAAGTGCTTCCTTTAATTGAAAAGGTGAGTATGATAAATAAGATATTTTGATAGAGACCACATTCACTTTTATTGCAGTATATTGTTATAATTGTTCCATTTTGTTATTAGTTACTGCTGTTAATCTCTCACTCTGTTTAATTTATAAATTAAACTTTATTATTGGTATTAAATATAGAAAAAACATAGCATGCCTAGGGTTCGGTACTACCTGTAATTTCAGGCGTCCACTGGGGAACATATCCCCCAAGGATAAGGGGGGACTACTGTACTGTGCTGGTTTTTAAGTTTTTGTCTCTCAGTACCAAACCTGTGAATCTTTGGAATCAAAGGAAACTATATACCATAATTGCAGGTGCTTCTTTGACCCATTTACCAAATAACTTGTAAGGCTCAAGTTTTGAGTGGGCTCAGAACAAGAAAAGACTCTGTAGCACATCCATTCTGCAATACAAGCAGCTCTGTCTCTTGGACTTTAGAAGAAAAGACTAGTAGAAGTAGACTCATTTCACCCAAGACTGTCAGAATAAGACCCTCCAGATGCCAAAAAATCTCTGATTACCTCTCACTTCTTTGAATATTTTGGGTTTGAAACTCTTGGTTATTTTCTTCTCCCTTAGTTGATTTAAGGTTCTAGATAGCTCACCTAGACATGGACACCATAATCATCCCATATTAAATATTAGACATGCTAAGATATTATTTAGTTTGACCCTTATGAATTCATATCTTTCATTCTAGAGGAGAAGGTGAAAACAACTTCTTTTTTTTTTGCATGAGGTTGGATGCTTGTAAGTGTTGTTATTTCTTCACGGAAATTAGGATTTGTTTAGAAGGGTGCATATGGATCTGAGTAGCCCAACATTTGCACGGTGTCCATTTCTCAGCTTTTGTCTCTTAGCTGCAAACACATCCATGTATACTCTTCTTTGGAATCCTGTTGATAGAAGTCTGCAAACAAGCCCTAGCTGGTTTGGCTCAGTGGATAGAGTGTCGGCCTGTAGACTAAAGGGTCCTGAGTTCGATTCTGGTCAAGGGCACATGCCTGGGTTGTGGGCTTGATCCCCAGTAGGGGGCATGCAAGAGGCAACCAATCAATCAATGATTCTCATCATTGATGTTTCTATCTCTCTCTCCCTCTCCCTTCCTCTCTGAAATCAATAAAAATATATTTTAAAAAAAGAAGTCTGCAAACTATATTCCTCATTGGCATCTGGCTCTTTGATAGGCTATTAACAGAGAACACTACAGGGGGACAGGAAGGCCGGAGGAGGGAGAAAGGACTCATTTCCTCCTGCTGACTTTGTCCCAACAATCGGTTCAACAGCCGTTGTTTCTACTCTGTCACTTTCTGGTGCTCCCAGAACCAACCCCATTATATCCCCTCAAACAGACCAGCTTCAAACAGGTATTGCCACCTCCTTACAGGTTTGAATTTCAAACCCTAAGGGTCTCTGTCCACTTTTCTAGGTACTAGTAATTCAAAACTTTTTCCTTTATCCTTCCAGCCTCAGGCTGGTAACTATTCCTATCATTACTCTCTCTGTCTAAATGCAGTGCCCCCCTCCCTTTTTGTTTTTTGATTCTCTAGCAACTGTTTAACCAAGGTCTTAGATTAAATTCTCTCTGATAAAATAACTAGTATGGTTTCTTTTTCCTGACTGGACACTACGGGATCCAAATATAAACAGCACTGTTGACTTAAGGTGATATTTAGCAAACAGGATTCACCTATTTAGTTAAACTGAGACTTCCAGTACTAATCGCATTATACTTTTTTTTTTTATGCAAAATACGAGAGTTTATTGTAAAGATCCAGGAGTGGACCAGGGATCCCAGAGACAAGGATGTACCCTGGACTTAGGAATGTGCTGGGAGCTGGAACTGAACTTGAGCCCTCTCTCTGCTACTCACTCTGCTCTTTTCTATGTATTTCTTCCTTCTTCTCTTGCCCTTGGCACACTGGTTTCCTCTGTTGTTTTGGTGTAAAGAATGGAAAACATCACCTCTGATGGCTGCTGCATTGACATGTTAGAGGTCCAAGCACCCAGAGGGAGAACTCCAATCTATTAATTTTAATTCCAAATCCAAGAAAAGGGACATTTGGGGAAAGCACTTGCCTCATCTTCTCTAGGGGAAGGGTGGGGTCAAAGTAGCTGCCAGAGTTAATGAGTTAATAGTTTTAAAGCACCCTTTATATAATGAGCATTATAACTAATTAAAAGTAAAGGTGCAGTTGATTTTAAGGAAGAGAGAAAATAAAACTTTGTTGCTCCTCACTCTTTGTTTTCTGATCCCTTAAGAATGGGGCAGAGAAAAAGTCCAGGCAGAGAGACCTGGAGCCAACTTCCTTTGAGACAGTCAGTGGGCATCAGAGGCAGGCATTGCTCTCTACTGAATGCCAAAGAAAAAAATAAAAACACAGGAAAAGACCCCAAATTATTCTTTCCATCCCATTGAGGACAAGTAACCCAGAGCTCTAAACAGCAGGGCAGGGTGAGCCTGGGGAATCTGTATCTGTACCAGTTGTACTAAGGGAGCGGGCAATGTCCCTCCTGGAAGGCTGGAGTGAGGGAGGAAGGAGGAGAGTGGGTGTGGGGGAAGGCAATTCAGATGCACACTGTCTTGAAAGGGAGTCTGACTAATGACTAAACTAATTTCATTGGAGCCACCTGAGTTCCCCAAGAAGGGACTGTACATCATGGAGCACACGGACAGTGACGGGGAGAAGAAGCCTGGTCTGGCAATTGTCCCAATGAGAACAGTGTTTTAGAGTGCCATAGTGGGGATAGGCTTTGCTTTATAGACCTTAATTTCTCAGGAACCCTGGCTCAAAAGCAGGGAGAAAATGGACTGAATGAGTGCCCTCAGGCCATGGTTCTCAACCAGAAGTGATTTTGCCAGCCTCCCACACCATTCCTCCTAGGAGCATGTGGCAATGTCTTGGGATATTTTCGGGGGTAGAGGATGCTACTGATCTATTGGGCAGAGGCCAGGAATGCTGCTCAATATCCTATAGTGCACAGAATAGGCCCTGACAACAAAGAATTACTTAGTCCCTAATGTCAATAGTACTGAGTGTAGGGAAACCCTGGTGTAAGGGAAGTCTTGCTCTTGAAAGAGTTATTGGCACAGGTTGTAGAGGTGGCTGAGTGGTGGTGTTGGCAAAGGATGCTGACAAGGATGGTGGAGTTGGTATTGGCTGAGGGGTTGGCCAAAGGGGAAAGGGGCTGACTTCTGAAGGCAGAGGAACATCCTACAGCCATAGTGTTAAGCACACAGACTTTGTAGACAGTTACTCAGGATTTGTATCCCACTGTCAGTAGTCAATAGTGGGTGACTTTGTGAAGATTATTTAACCTGAATCAGTTTTCTTTTCTATAAAACTAGAGACCCGGTGCACGAAATTTGTTCATTGGTGCGGTCCCTAGGCCTGGCCGACGATCGAAGTGTGAGTGGCTGGCATGGAAGGGCAGGTCCCAGCTGACCTGTGGGCCCTGGGCAGCACCTGGGCCCCCGTGCCCTCGCATACCCCCCTCTGCCTGAGTCTCTGTGCCTGAGTCCCCATGCAGAGATTTGGTGAGTGCAGCTGAAAAAGGCGTACCAGTGTGCAGCATGGGCCTCTGGGCTCCCCAGCAGGGCCACACGAAAGCCGGGTGGGCAGCACGCTCTCTCCCAGCCGGCCTTACAGACCGGCTCCTGCGCAAATCAACAGAGACTGGCCCCTGACTGGCCCCTGCAATCCACAGCTGCAGCCAGCTCACCCAGAAGAGGCCGCACAGGTGTGGGGTGAGCTCGTTGCAGGCACCCAGCACCTGAGCACACGGGGAGGGGTGCCTTCCCCAGCATGCGAGCCCTGACATCCTGAGGAAGGGTAGCAGGGGGAGTGAGAGTAAGCTCAGCAGAGAGAAAAACCAAGATGGCGGCATAGGTAAACACCGGAGTTTGCTGCCTCGAACAACCACTTCAAAAATACAACTAAAAGACGGAAAGGACATCATCCAGAACCACAGGAAGGCTGGCTGAGTGGAAATTCTACAACTAGAAGGAAAGAGAAAAGCATACCGAGACTCAGAGGAGGCGCAGTACAGAAGTAAAATACTAAAGTGCGGAGGTGCATACAGAGCGGGCTGGTGGCTTAGGGCGCGGTTGTCGTTTTCAATCAGGAGGGAGTCTCAGGCTCTGAGCTCCAGTTCCGGGTGAGTCTCTAGGGACCCAGACTCATACGGGAGAAGCGGGACTGTCTGGCATCGGTCGGAACCCAAGGGCAGCTTTCTCTCTGAGGGGCTTGCAGTGATTACCGGGACACTGAGAAGCAGAGCCTCTGAGGGCAAGACTGAGCTAATCGCATTGTACTTTTATAACACAGGTCGACAAGCCTTTATTCAAAGTTTTAAGGGCCAGAAATGATTCAGAATTCAGAATATTTCAGATTTTTAAAAGATAATAGTGTATGTACATTAAATTGTGTGATAGATTCAGTGGCATATGGGACAGAGAGTGCCTCATAATGAAACACTGGAGGCAATAAATATTTCCTCAAATCAGTTCAGGTAAGTTTTGCCACCAAATGATTTACAGAAAAAAGAAGAAGAAGAAGAAGAAGAAGAAGAAGAAGAAGAAGAAGAAGAAGGAGAAGGAGAAGGAGAAGGAGAAGGAGAAGGAGAAGGAGAAGGAGAAGGAGAAGGAGAAGGAGAAGGAGAAGGAGAAGGAGAAGGAGAAGGAGAAGGAGAAGGAGAAGGAGAAGGAGAAGGAGAAGGAGAAGGAGAAGGAGAAGGAGAAGGAGAAGGAGAAGGAGAAGGAGAAGGAGAAGGAGAAGGAGAAGGAGAAGGAGAAGGAGAAGGAGAAGGAGAAGGAGAAGGAGAAGGAGAAGGAGAAGAAGGAGAAGGAGAAGGAGAAGAGGAAGAAGAAAGAACTTGTGGTTTCAGAGCTTTTTCATTTGGGATTGTAGATAAAGTATTTTGAAACTGCATTTTAAAAAATTACCAAAGGACTAATCAAAGAACCAATATTTTTTAATGTCAGATTAAAAATGTGTTAAAGTGTTTTCAGGAAAACTCTAAGTAAATCTGGGTAGGGAGGTAATGTCCGACTTAAATGTAGGAGAAATGACAGAGAAACAGAGAAAACTTTTGAACCAACTACACTGGTAATCTTCAGGAAAAATTGCCCCCATTTACCTGAGAGTCAATGAATCAGTTCTATGGTAGATGAAAAAATCTACTCTGACAGCAAACAATAAGGAGTATGCATGTGAGGCTAGTTTAATAAAATTGGAGCTAAAATTCAGACATGCAACTCTATCAGAGGATTTGTGACAGCACGTCATGGAACACGTCCTAACATGCTTATTCGTTATTCTGCTTTTTTATAAATTGCAAAATTACCCAGAAAAATATATACTTCAACACAAATACATTCCTGCTCATTGAAATATACCAAAGCTAACCGCCAGGAGACCTCAAAAGAGAAACAAGTAAAAATGATTGGTGCTGGGCAGGGGAGTTAAGGAAAGTGGATATGGGGGAGGGGCAGAGGGATTTTACTAGGTTTTCCTGTCTTATTTTATTTGTAACTAGGTGTATATAGAAATTTAATAAAAGATTTTTAATAACTGTTTTAAAATGTATAGACTTAAGATGAAACGTTTCTGAGCTGTGAAGAATAAATGCTTAACATGCAGAAAATAAATGCACAGTTTTGTACTTTCTGAATAGCAATTTAAAATTTGGTTTAACAAAGTCTATTCAAGTTAAGTTGATTCAACTTCTACATCTGGATGACCTAACACAGACATTTCTAATCTTGCTGTCCTCCCTGAAACCAACCTAAACAGCAAAAAGAATGATAAAAATAGAGACAAAGGCTTTATCTCCAATGAAGTTGTAGCATAACCACAACCTCAGGCCAGAAACTAGGAAAACCAGTTGCCACAAGACAACAGATGCTAGACCACATTGAAAGAGGCCAGGAGGACAGACACCAGACTGACAGGTCTTAGACAGCAGGCCAAGTTCCCCCAAAGCAGCATGTGGCCCTGGGGGGCCCAGTCAGTGACCCCTCAGTGAAAGAGCAAATTCTTGGAGTTTGCCCAGGAATATCCCCGATGCCTGCTCTGACCTGCTAGCAGGAGGGGAGGTGGAGCTGGGTGAGAAACGTTGACTCATGACATTTACGCAAGAAGTCTGCCCGGGTGACAGGAAGGAGAAGGGAGGATAAGAAGCAATCAGATTTTGTAGCAGGTGACCTCAGAAAGTTGTGTTTACTTTTATACACAGTTCTTACTCTTTGCCAAGAACTGCTAGAGGTATCTCACAAATATTCACTCCATCCTAATAGCCCTATGAGGTGGGTGTGATTATCATCACCATCCATGGGCCACTGAGGCACTGAGAGGTTAAGTGACTGGCACAGGCCATCGCTTGTAAGTGACAGAGCCTGAAATGGGCCTGAGCAGGACACCTCCAGAGTTCATGCTCAGAACCACTGAGTGATTGTGGCTCTTTGAAGAGAAATAGAAATGAGTGAAAAAGTAAAAGAAGGAATGAAGAAAAGAAACATCATCACACACAAAAAACCTTTGTTGTTATTAGGGAGAAGGCCAACCTGCTCATCTGAAGAGGCTACAGAGAATGCTGAAACCCCTGGGAAGAGACACTGTTAACAGAAAGTGCTAGGAAGTGTTCTGGGACTTTCAGAGCTTCCATAAACTCTCAGTTTCTCAAATTACTGTTACCTGGGCTTAGTCCCCTAAATTGAAACTGCTTCAGCTCACACTCTAGGTTCCCTTTCCTCCAAATGATTGAGGTCATACTATTTATGACCACATGATCCTCCTCCAAAGATGAGTAATAATCAGAAATGGAACCATGGGACTAATAAGGAAGAACAGAACAAAACAAAGCTGATTGATTAGACTGCAGAAAGACAGGTAAAGTGAGCAGCTGAAAGAAAATAAAACAAAAACAGAAAATAAACCACAGAGACTTAATCATGCTTAAAACAGAGTCAAGGATATGAAGGAAAGAAAATCTAAATCACACACACACACACACACACGCACACACACACACGCACACACACAAGCACACACCCCACGTGTCCTATATCATGCAGGTCTCACACACACACACACACACACACACACGCACACATTCCACGTGTCCTGTATCATGCAGGTCACACTCTGAGGCCAGCAAGAAATCACACTATCTCAGAAGCAACTAATACCTACAGGCCCATGTGCTAAGGAAAAAGTTTCCAAAAACTCTAAGATTTCTCAGATTACTGTGACCCCAGCTTTGTCCTCTGGCTCATCCCCTACATGTCTCCTAAAAATAGTTTATTCAGAAAGAATTCCCCTCATTTAGAAACTAATGATTTTTAAAAAACAGAATAAGCTTAAAATCTATAAAAATTCAAGTAAAAGAGATAACAAAAAAACAGATAAAGAACACACATGCACAAAAATTTTTTACCATAAAATTAGTTAAAGCGGTCTCCATTAAATAAGAGAACTTAAAAAAAAATAATGGTCTTTAAGCAATAAGAAGAACAAATAACTAACATTTACTGAGTGATTATTAATTTCCTGGCACCACTCTAAGCAAACTATTTAAACTTAAAAGATTAAAGAGCATTCCTGTAAGGGTCAAGGCAATAATAATAAAATCACCTAGATGGATTAAAAAAATTAAAAAGGATAGCTTTGGACTTCACCATAGCAGTACTCAACTCTAGAAAACAATGGGGAATGTCTACAAAAACTATAGAGGAGGGAAAACCAACAGAGAAACATTAATTTAAGTATAAGAATAACAGCTATTTTCAAATATGAAAACTTAAGAATATAGTTCATCTGAATCTTTTTATATACAATTTCAAGAACAACTTCACTAACCAACAGGTAGAGAAAATAGTATCTTTAAATGAACTTAAATGTAGAACTAAAACTAAACAACAATGGAGTTACAAAATAAAATGTAAATATTATGAACCAAGGTGATCTAGAACTAATATTACTCAAAAATCTACAAGTTGTTAAGGAGAGATGAAAGCAGCTCTTATGGAAAGGGGGCGCAATCAGTTGTGTAAACCCAATGAAGTTCACAGCTAACATAGTACTTAGTGATGAAAGATTGAATGCTTTTCCCCCCTAAGATTGGGAACGAAACAAGGAAGTCCGCTTTCATCGTTCCTATGCAATATTGTTGTGTTGTTCTAAGAAGAGCAATACAGCAAGGGAAAAAAATATAAGGCACTCAGGTTGCAAAGGAGGAAGTAAAGTTCTTTTTATTTCCAGTCTACATTACCCTCACCCCATAATTAGTAAAAAGCTAAAAACTATGCAACATTAATGAAGGAAATCAAAGATGTAATAAATGCTCTTCTATGTTCATGGATCAACATATTTAATATTATTATAATGTCATTTCTATCCAAATTCATCTGTAGATTCAATGCAATTACCAATCAAAATCACAGAAGATATTTTCATAGAAATTAATAAGCTGATTCTAAATTTATATGGAAAATCTGAGGTCCTAGAAAAGCCAAGATGATTTTGAAAAAGAAAAACAAATTTGAAGGACACATACTGTCTGATTTCAAAATTTATTATAAAGCTATTATATTCCACAAAGTGTAACACTGGAAAAATGATAGAGATATAGGTAATAAGACAGAACAGAAAGTCCAGAAATAGACCCATGTATTTGGTCAAAGGAACCAAGGTAATTCAATGGGGAAAGGATAGCCTTTTCAATAAATGGTGCTGAAATGATTGGCCATCCATAGTTGATATAAAGACTCTCAAAATGCAATAATAAGAAAAAAACCCCATTTTGTTTTAAATGAGAAGATTTAAATAGACACTTTGCCAAAGAAAGATTCAAATGGAAAACAAATATATAAACGTATGTTCAACATTAGTAGTCATTAGAGAAGTTCAAATTATAGCCTCAATTATACACCATCACACACCTACTATGATGGTTAAAGTTTTAAAAGGTGACAGTACCAAGGGTTGAGAATGAAGCAAAACACTGGATCTCTCATATATTTCTGTTGAAAATGTAAAATAATACAGCTGCTTTGAAAAACAGATAATTTCTTACAAGGTTAAACATACACTCAACAATCCACTACTAGGTATTTATCCAAGAGAAGTGAAAACATATGTCCACACAAACACCTGTGTGCAAATGTTTAAAGCAGCTGTAGTCATAATCCTGAAAAACTAGAAATAACCCAAATGTCTATTGACCTGGGAGTGGGTAAACAAATTGTGACGTACCCATACTTAGCAACTTAAAATAAGAAAGTACTGCCGCTCATCGATGTTTCTAACTCTCTATCTCTCTCCCTTCCTCTCTGTAAAAAATCAATAAAATATATATATATATAAAAAAAGAGTCTCTAGATCCATCCATGCTGTCTCAAAGGGTAAAAGATCCCTCTTTTAAAAAAAAAAAAAGAAAGAAAGTACTGACACATGCAACAACATGGATGAATCTAAAATTGTTACGCCAAGTGAAATAGGGCAGACACTAGAGATTACATAATGAATTACTCAATTTATATGACATTCCTGAAAAGCAAAACTATAGATAAAAATCAGATCAGTAGTTGCCAGAGGTTGGAATGGTGTCAGGGGTTAGTTACAAAGGCCTACAGGAGACTTTATGACGTGATGGAATATTTTACTATATGTTATTGTGGTGGTGGTTACACTATAGTATAAATTTGTCAAAACTCAAAGAACCATACACTTAAAAAGTGTGAATTTTGCTACATGTAAATTATGCCTCAGTAAATTTGATGTTCAAGAAGAAACCAATTTATATAATCATGTAAATTATAGTTGTAAAGAAAATTATATAATTAATTAAAATTAGGAATTGGATGAGAGGTGTGTGGAAGTGGATATAAATTAATTTTCTTATTCATCGTAAGGATGCACTAGTTAGTGTCAAAAGTCAACAAACCAAAAAAATGCAAGCTTAAGTATATTATGAAATACTGTGTAGCGTAACCACCAAAGGATTTAAAACACATTAAAAATCTCCTGGCCCTGGCCATTATGGCTTAGTTGGTTGGGCATTGTCCTGTGCACCAAAAGGTTGCTGGTTTAATTCCAGGTCAGAGCACATGCCTGGGTTGTGGCTAGATGCCTGGTAGGGAGCGTGCAGCAGGCAACTGATCTATGCTTCGCTCTCACATCAGTGTTTCTCTCCCTGTCCCTTCCTATCTCTAAAAATCAATAAAAATTTATTTTTAAAATCTTCTGAACTATCAAAAGGAAAATACACATTCAATTTTTAAAGTAGTATATAGATAATTTAGCAAAATAGAAAATAAAACAATAGCAACAGAAATCATAAAAGATAAGAGAATTAAGACCAAACCTATTTTCATAGCAATATATATAAATGGGATAAAGCCACCTATTAAAAGAAAAAATTATCAGGTAGGTTTAGAAAACCAAACTCTACTATTTGATGCATATAAGAAATACATTTAAACCAAGGTTAAATACTAGACATACATATCAGGCAATTATCAAAAAAAAGGCTAATAGAGTGATTATGTTATTAAGATCAACCCAAGTTGAATTTACAGGCCAGCAAAAAGCATTAAATAAGACAAATAAGTTAACTTTATAATGATAAAAAGTTCATCTGAAGATCTGTCATGGACCATTAATGTCAAAAATGCTAGCATGAAAATTCTTAAAGCAAAAACTACATAAGATTCAAGGAGAAATAGAAATACAGAAGTAAGGAGGGAAGTTAATTCATTCTCTTGATCCATGACAGATCACATAAATAGTAAAAAAGTAAAGATATAAAATCAAATTCTATATTTTATAAAATCTCTTTCGAATTTTAATCTCTTTAAAATATATCCCACCCTTTACCCTGAAAGAATATTCCATCTCTAAGGACCCAAAGAACATTTACAAGAATTTAGTTTATGTCAGACCACAAACCACTTTCAATATATTACAGCAAATAAAAATAGTACATATCATATTCTCCAATTATAATGTAAAGAAAGTAGAATTGATTTTTTAAAAGTAGAAAAATATCCCCAACTGCTTAAAAATTAAAACTATTTTAAGACAAATTTAAAACTAAACTAAAAGTTTACTTAAAAGGCAATAGAAACTAAAATTAAAGGATATTTAGAAAATAATACTAATGAAAACATTGTGCATTAGACAGAACCCATGTGTTATGGCTAAAAACAATGCTTTGAGGAACAATTCAGAGCACTGACCAAATTATCAGGAAAAAAGAGAACAAATGAGTTCATATTTAAAACAAGAGGTTAAGAAAAAGAATAAGAAAATATATCTAAGAAAAGCAGAAAAAAATTAAAGACAAAATTACATACTAATGATTTTGAAACAAAAAATATGAAAATAAACATAAGGCCCAGCTGGCATGGCTCAGTGCTTGAGCAACAACCTATGAACCAGGAGGTCACGGTTCAGTTCCTGGTTGGGACACATGCATGGGTTGCGGGCTTGAGGAGGCGTGCAGGAGGCAGCTGATCAATGATTCTCTCTCATCATTGATGTTTCTATCTCTCTCTCTCTCCCTTCCTCTCTGAAATCAATAAAAAGGAGACATATGTAAACCTTTATGTTTAGACAATTAAAAAAAAGACCAAAAAAAAAAAAAGAATGTCAACAAAATGCATAAAATGGTAGTTTGTCTCTGTTCTTTAAAAAAAAACAGTGATGTGTAAGGAAAGCATAAACACAGCATCAACAGTTAGACTGGGTTAAAGGAAAACCAAAATAATTATAAGAAAATAGTTTGCATAAAATTATACAAATACATCTGAAAATCTAGATAAAATAAATTCAAATTATCAAAAACTGATCCTAAAATATTTTAAACAGATAATTACCAGTTAATAAATTGAGAAGGTTTTCAAAGATTAACCACTCACAAAAGCATCAGACCTCATCAATCTGGCTAATGACTTCGTTCAAAACATCATTTCAGTCCTAAGTGGTCCCTCAGCATGGAGATAGAAGGGAAAAAATGGCACTGACAGTGAATTTGACAAATAAAGTGCAAGAAGAGAAACTACAGACTAATATGTAATTTATAAACAGTGCATAAAGTATAAGCAAATTAATAGATTAATACAGAATGGTCAAATGGGGTTCATTCTTGGGGTGCAAGAAATAGTTCAAAATTAGAATATCTATTAATACACTGATAGGTTAAAGGAGAAATCCTATTTCATCATGTCAATAAATGGTAAAAGGGTATTTTACAAAGTTAAACTTCCTTCCATGTTTAAAAAGTTATGTATATAATATGTTCACATATATGCATATATATATTCATATGTGTTTCTATGGACATATATTACATATATATACATAACCAAAATATAGCATCATATATAATGAATAATCATTAAAATTATTGCCACTGTCATAAGAAACAAGGTAGATAATGGCATTCTACCTGAGAACAGCACAGAAGTGAGACGGGAGGGGAAGCGCATTGGCAGCTGGTAGTAATGAGAACAGTATCAGAATGGGAAGGGAGCTATTTCAGTGCTAGCCAGTACCTGTGTGCCACTCAAGAACAATTTCATATGGAATGACAGGGACATCTTGGCCAGATCAGAAAATTAGCTTCATACATGTGACTGGACAAATAGTAAATACTCTAAGGATAACGGGTTCTCACCGATGCAGAGGGGGAATACAAGTACGGAAAGAATAAAAGTAGAATGAATCCTGTGGCATTGAATTGGAAGTGGGGGTATTTGAACTCAGGGAGATATATGTGTATAAAGATTTGTCTGTGCTGCTCTTGCTGCTCCCACTGAGAGGGCCTGGGAGCAGTGATACTTCCATGACCATGAGCATAGTTTGCACCCAAATCCTGGTTTCCAGATAGCACTCTCCACTAAAAGGAACCAGGACTTCTTGGAGAAATGGTTTATTCCAGGAGTGTGTAGGTAAGGTACAAAATGAGCCTAGAATATCCTGTTATGCCAGAAAGTAAGAAAATGCTCAAAGAATAATGGGACATGTCAAAAGAACATAAATAGGAGCTTGAATATTCAAGTGATATTCAAATATGGCACAATTTTGGGGATCAAAGTAAATAGATAGTGTTGGTCTACACGTTACTGAATAAAACAGGAGCCTCTGAATCCATACTGACAAAAATAAACAAATAAACAAATAGGGAGAAGAGAAAGAGTAAAGTAAAATAAATAAATATAGATGAAATGAAGGAATTAGAAAATCATTTGGCAATAGTCGGAGTAAAATTCAGAGAAGAAATATCAATGGGTGTTGAAATTAGTGGGCAAAAATAAAATGAGAATGGAAATATTTACATACTCTCAAAAATATCTCCTCACAAAATACTAATCACAAAGGGAACAAAAAGGAACATTATAGCACAGATATCTAGCAGGCACCTCTTAAATAATTACTCAAAGTTAATATCATGAATAGTGGTACAAGTGAACTTCATGTGACACCAGATAGTGTGCAGTGAGGAAAACTCAGCATCCTGTGATGTTCCTGTAAAAGATGCATAACCTGGGTCTTATCATGACAAAACATTGGACAAACCCAAACTGGGGCATGTTCTGAAATAAGATTGACCTATAATCTTCAAAACTGTCAATGTCTTGAAACACAAGAATAAACAGAGAAAGCGTTCCAGATGAAGGGAAGACTAGAAAGACATGACCATTGGGAACAGCACATAATCCTGGAATAGACCCTCTTGCTGAAAAAGACATCATTTGAAATTGATTTGGTTAAAGGCTAACAACCAGATTCATTTCTTGCAAAAGCAATTTTATTTTTCCTTTAGTAAATAGTAATAAGAGAATATTTAGGCACTATAAAAAAAAGGCCCTTTCTACAACTACCTTTCACCGAATGGTTTTAACCTATAGCATCCATGGAAAAGGTATGGTAAATGGTTATCCTTTGCCTTTAATTACAGAATTTCAGAGGGAGGATTTGAGGAAAAGTCACCTTCAATGTGACAAATGAGGCATGTGCTCTCTCTTCTCTCTTTCACTATGAATTTTTTAATATAATCAGATACAGATGACACTCTTTTTAATGCTAACATTGTTTCAAATTCGGCCAATGAGCGCCTCTTCAATCTGGTTCTTAAATACTTTTGCCACATGCCCACTGGTCTTTGAGTACTTCCTTGCTTTTTATGACTACAAGACATCCCAGGCTCACTTTGTACTTTTCCTGTTAACGTGCCTGATAATCAGTCATTTTTCAAGGAGATGATTCCTTTCACCTCCAAGATATTTAAAAACCAAGATGAAGATGTTAAGTATAACTGTTGCTACTGGAGTGGCCTTGATTCCAGACAATTTCAATGGGTATAGTTTAATATGAAATAAGGAGTTTATATTGATATGCTCAATTCAGGTATACATATCAGAGGGTTTTTCTCCCCTTGACTTCTCTAATTTTCTATTTTTATCTCTATTGCTTACATTAAAATATTTGGTTCCTAATAACATTAACTGATTATCTTATTTACTTTACCCTACTATATTTAAAATAGTTTCAAAATTATAATAAAATATTACTACTAACAGTAAAACTACTGAGTTAAATTTTCTTTAAAGTTCTACTTGTCTTTAAAATACCTCAGCAAGAATGTCATCAGGGAAACGCAAATCAAAAGTATGATGAGATACCATTTCATATCCACTAGAATGATTATGCTCCAAAAAACAAATAGTAGGTGTTGACTAGGATATGGAAAAATTTGAGCTCTCATACATTGCTGATAAAAATGTAAAATGTTTCAACCTCTGGAAAACAGTTTCACAGTTTTTTAAATGCTTAATGTAGTTTTATCAATATGACCTAGCAATTATACTCTTAGATATATACCCAAGAGAAATAAAAATATATGTCCACACACAAACTTGTACATGTATATTGAGCATAATTTATAATACCCCCAAAATTAAAATAACCCACTAATGACTGAATAAATAAAATGTATCATAAGGAAACATTTAATAGTGTTAATTATTATTGTTATCATTTTCAGCAGTAAAAAGGAGGGAAGTACTGTTACATGCTACAACTTATATGAACCTTGAAAACATGCTACATGAAAGAAATCAGTCACAAAAGACTACACATATTGAATGATTCCACTTATGTGTAATGTCCAAAATAGGCACATTTATAGGGTCAAAAAGAAGGTACGTGATTGTCATTGGAAGGGCCAAGAAGTGGAATAATAGGCAGGAACTACTAATGGGTACAGAGTTCTTTTTAGGGTAATGAAAATATTCTAAACTTAGATTGTGATGATAGTTGTACCTGTGATTATATGATATATGAATTATATCTCAATAAAGATTTCTTAAATAAAAGAGAACTTCCCAAACCTCATAAAAGATATCTATAAGAATCTCAGATAACTTCATATTTAATAGGAAAAGACAGACTGCATTTTCCTATGATCAGGAAAAGAAAATAGGTGTCTGTTCAACCATTTCTTTTCATCATTATACTGGAGGTCCTAGCCAGTGCCATAACACAAGCAAACAGGCAAGCAAACAAATAAACAAATAAGTAAAATATTGAAAGGGAAGAAGTAAAAGGACATGATCCCAAAAATCCTACAAAGGAGCTACTGGAACTAATAGGTGAATTTAGCAAGGTTCCTAAATGCAAAGCAAATATATAAAGATCAAATGTACTTCAACATACAATCAATAAGCAATTGGAAAGTAAAATTACAAGAACAATTCCACTTAAATAGAATCAAAAGATGAAACACCTAGAGATATATTTGATAAAAATGCATGTAAGATCCATGCACTAAAAAGTGTAAAAAGAAAATAAAGATATCCAAATGAATGGATTTAGATACCATGTTTCTGGATTGAAAGACTGAGTATGGTTAGGATATCATTTTTACTCAAATTGATAGAGATTCAATGCAATCTGAATCAAAATACCAGCAATTTTTTTGGTGTAGATATTGTAAAGATCTAAAAAGACAGAGCAATTTTGAAAAATTGTTCTTTTTTGAAGAACAAAGTTGGAGAACTTTTATATCTGACCAAGACTTGTCATAAAGCTAAATTAAGACTTATTATAAAGCAAAAGACAGTATGGTGTTGGCATAGGAAGAAAGGAATAAATAAATGGAACAGAATAGAGAACCTAGAAATAGAGTCACACATATATGGTGAATTGATTTTTGACAAAAGTGCCAATGTAACTAAAAGTGAAAAGTATACTGTTTTCAACAAAGGTGCTAGAACAACTGGATATCCATATACAGAAAAATCAATCTTGATATTTTTTTCACATTATACACACAGAAAAATCTCTAAATGGATTATAGACCTACATGAAAGCTAACATTATAAAACTTTTAGATGAAAACATATGGAAAAATTTTTGCAACTTTGTGGTAAGCAAATAAATGAGTGAATAAATAAAATGTACCATAAGGAAACATATAATAGTGTTAATTATTATTGTTACCATTTTCAGCAATAAAAAGGAGGGAAGTCCTTTGGCTAAGACACAAAAATCATCTATATATATCTACACTAATAAAAGAGAAACATGGTAATTAGCGTACTACCGCTACCCTTTTCATTGGCTAATCAGTGAGTATATGCAAATTAACTGTCAGCCAAGATGGCGGC
>NW_005354385.1:12949859-12978017 GCF_000412655.1 Myotis brandtii | reverse complement strand
GGCACCCAGCAGACCCAAGGCCTTCGTGGCAGCACTAAGGAGCAGCAAGCCAAGCGGTAGGAAGCAGCAAGCAGGTGGGCAGTAACAAGGGAGGGGTCCCGGACTGCAAGAGGGCACATGCTGGGCTAAGGGACCCCCCACCCATCCCCAGTGCACGAATTTCGTGCACCGGGCCTCTAGTATATATATAAAAGCCTAAGCGACCATTACAACCGGTCACTGTGACAACACACTGACCACCAGGGGGCAGACGCTCAATGCAGGAGCTGCCCCTGGTGGTCAGTGCACTCCCACAGACAAACTCCCGTGGCTGGCCAACCTCCCATGGTCCCGGTCCCTGGCCCAATCGCTGGCCAGGCCCAGGGACCCCACCCATGCATGAATTCGTGTACCAGGCCTCTAGTAAATCATAAGAAAAAACTTGATAAATTGAACTTTATCAAAATTAAAACTTTTACTCTCCAAAAATGTCATTGAGATGAAAAGGCAAGTCAAAAATTGGGAGAAAATATTTCTTGAATCTAAAATACACAAAGAAGCCTTATGGCTCAAAAATAACTTTAAAAAAGTAATCTAATTTTTAAAAATGGGCAGAGGATTTGAACAGCTACCTACAATAGCAGGTATATAAATAACTATTAAGCACATGAATAAATAGTAAACATCATTAGTTCCAAGGGAAATAAAATTAGAGCCACAATGAGATGCTATGACACATCCATATAAAAATGGCTGAAATTAAAGATTGATAAAACTGTGTTAGCATGTAATTCTCATATTTTACTGGTGGGAATGCAAAAAGCTAGAGCCACTTTGCAAACATTTGGCCAGTATCTTATAGAGTTAAACATATACTTATCATCTGACCCAACAATTTTACAATTCTAGATCTTTCTTAGCACCTGGTTATATCAACTTTGAGTAGAAGTGACCCAAGTTTGGAATATATATGATGCAGAGGCTATGGCAAATGGTCTAACTTTTTGGCCAGAGGCCAAAAAATAGTCAAATGTTCAGCGCCTGGAAAGCAAGAGATTGGAAGATTAAGTACAATGAGATCTAAGATAAAGATATGTGGATATACATATGGAAGTGAGTACAAAGTATGAAGATCTATGTTTCACATGTCAGCACCCACTAGAAAGCATCCACCAGAGAAGAGACACTAACCAACCAAGTAGACAAAATGACTTGGACAGCTGACATCAGCAACCTGTCATTGACTATATGGGCCCTTCCATCCTGGAAAAGCCAGAGATTTGTCCTACCAACAATAAATAAATACTCCAGGTCTGAGTTTGCCTTTCCTGCCTGAAGGAGCTCGGCCCAAACCACTGAGGGCTAACAGAGGTCCACCAACACAGGATCCCACGCAGACCACAAGAGCCACTACAGAGCAGGGAATTTGCCTGTCTTCTAAGGCTTTGGGGTCCACTACTTGTAACATATCCTGCATCACCCACAAACAGCTAGCTTACTGGGAGGATTTTCTGTAAATAGTCTTTCAAGGTTACTCTGAGTTCTTGATTTGAATCCCCAAATTGGGCAGATTTGCCATAAGTCAAGCTTAGATTATTTATTTTTTTCATCAGCTGGTGGTAATGAGTTCCATATGGCCACAGGTGTCAGCTAAGGTGCTTCTCCAGACATATGGGCTCTCTGTTGACACAGCTTGCTTGTGAGCTCCGGTCCTGCTTGTGCTTAACCCCAGGTGTATCCCTGCCATCAGGTGTTGTATGGCTACTGGGCCTGCCTGACCTTATGACTTGGTGGGACTGACAGAAGTCAGGCCCACATGCATGGTCTGTTGGTCCATCACTACCGGGCCCAATCCCACCTTTAGTAGAGAACATTTTCAGTTATTTCTGTTTTTTCATAAAACAGTTTTACTATGCAACCTCTGTTTTCGGTGTTTGTGCAATTCTGAAACAACGTGCACAAAAGTGAAAGTCAAACAAAAGACATATTTTTTTAAAGGGTGCTGGTCCTCAGAAATCAAAAGATATAAAAATCCTAATCTCACCTCATGTTTGAATTGTAATCTTGTGCTTTGTTTCTCTATTAAGCATATGAAAGGGCCCGTGATTAATACTAACACTTCTACTTTTCATTAAAATTGGGGCAAAGATAAAAATAAAATAGTCAACTAATTGTCCAATTCAACATATAGACAAAAGCACCCAGTATTCTCACACAAAAGCTTAATATTTACTTATCAGTGAATGTACAAAAATCTCAATTCAATATAAAGAAGGGTTTAGGCATTTAACTTTGTATGTATAAGTAAAGGTTGTCCAAAAAGTCAAATACTAAAATCTAATACCACTTATATTAAATTCAATTTAACATTTTAATGGAATACTTACCTAATAAAAATGGCATTGGACAAGCCATAACGCCTACACATGACAAGCCTCTCTGGTGGACAGTGGCCATGAGCGGTTTCTTAAATGTAGGTGCCGGTGCAGTAAGTGCTGCAGCACCCTGCCCAGGTCCCTGAGGCCTAACCACTTCAGTGAGCTGAACCTTCTTCATTGTTGGTCTTCTAAGGTTCAGCTACATCTCTTGGCCTGAGAGTGTGAACACTGAAATATGGAAAAATGAACACCCCTCCTCTGTCTCCCTCCCAGCATCCTTCAACCAGTGACTAAGGGGAGCTGACATGTAAATACCCCAGCTCCCTAGCCCTTTATTGGGATAACACTGGGGCATGAGTTTTATGCCATTTTTCCAGATTTCTCTGTGGAATTCAACTCCAGTCATCCACAGTGCTTGATAATGCACCCTTACTAGCTGCCTTTCCTTCTGTGTCCCACTTCCTCATCCCCAACTAGTGCTTCCTACACTCCCCACGTAACTGAGTGCACTTGAATCCCCAGGGTGTCCTGGCATCATTTGACTCTACCTCCACAGCTACAACTAATTGGAACAGCAATTGGCTGTCCAGTGACCTCTAAAGTGACCTGCTTTGAGACCTAGCTGGGCACTGAATATTGAATAATTTTTCATCTAATTACTAAAATTCTGTGGCACCCAGAAAATTCCGTTTTTGCTGATCTGAGAAAAAAGTAGGTATGATTTTGATTCATTCACATTGATGGCTATTGTTGTGTTGGCTGTTGTCATTTTTTAATTTAATGATCTAAGAGAAAAGAAGTCAGTGCCCCTTACTAAATAGTCAGGTATTGCATATTTTAAAACTTCTTGTGGTACACCAGTATGCCATAGCACACCAGTTGAAAATCGCTGGCATAGACTTATGAACCCAACCAATCCCCTCTTGGGAAATTTCAATGTGAAATACTTGGGAACAGAATTATTCATGGCAACAGAAACAGAGACACACTGGTGAGCAATAAGACGATAAGCGCAAAACATCTTCAACTATGGAAACCCACGTTTTTTACATGTTTCAAGATTGTTAATTTTATCATGAATGAACCTGGAATTGAAACCAGTATCTTCTGCCTTTAAAGTATCTATCAACTCTCTAGATGTTCTTCTCTGTAAGTCAACAATATCTTACATAAATTTCAAATAGATTATTGGGGTATTATCACATCCTTATTTGTTCTATATCTCAAATTCCAAATTGCATCTGGTTATAGGAGGTATAACTTCTATCTTCCCCGAGTCACACCTTAAGTCATTACTAAAAACACAGTTCTGCAGTTTGAGACTGAAAAGAGATTTTCGGTTTGTCTTAATGCCAATGATAAAATTATTTAAAAGGAAACGCACACCCTTTTGCAGCTTTTAAGCCTAATACAGATAGCATTATGTTTAATAATGCATTAGAACTTTGAAGAATGTTTGTAGTCATTGTCTTGTGTTCTCCATACTGGAACCCAGGAGATAAGGAGGGTAGATATTATTACCTTACAGCTGAAGGATGAGAAAACGGGGATACTAAATGTTTAGTTAACCTCAACAAGGTTCAGATGAGCTGTTGGTAAGGCCAAGACCTCAGTCTCCTGGCCTGGTACTCTTTGCCCTCCATCACTGTGATGTCAAGTTTCCTGTAATCTTTTTTTTTTTAATTCTAAAATTGGGAGTCCCTTGAAGGCAGGGGTCCCATCTTCCAATCTAATGGCTTAGAACAATGTGATCCACATGCAATGCCCCGAATGGATATTCATTTATGATCATTTAAATTGTTTCTAACAGGCCCAGAATGTTTTAAAAGAGTCTTTGGACAAGAAATAATCCTTGAAACTCATATCAGTGTTAATTGAGAGTGGACTTGATTTTTTTTAAGTCAAAAATTCCCCGAAGACCAATCTCTCTGCACATATGCTCAATCTAATACTTTCTTTAAAAAAAAAGAAAGAAAAGAAAAACAGAAAAGCAATTTTGAAAATGAAATAAGGCTTTTAAGATTTCTACATAATTCTGGCAGCATTGTGTCCCACTTTGTCCCATAATTACTGCTAGACTAATGAAGATGATAATGACTAGAAGTATTATTTTTAAAGTTCTATTAAAGAAATGTGCATCACAGTTTACTATGACTTCATAGTTCAGAGCCTAGTCTTCTTTTTAGAACATAAACTTGAAGTTTTCATTTGCTATATTTAAATAGATAACATTTTATTTCTATACCCATTAAACAATGGAGAAATGGCGTGATTTCTACCAGTGCTTCCTTTTAAGGAATATGTTTGTGAATTGAAGCACAAGGCCTCCCTATTCCTGTATCATGCTTAACTCAGGACAGAGACTTCTGGCTGAACTGTGAGGTAGATGACCTTTATTTCTAGCAAACAGTGGCATGGGAGCTTAGGAATCTCATAATTATACCCTGAGGACCAGCTCCAAAACCAGCTTCCAAGAAGGTCTCTGGAGTGTCATTTCAATGACAGGGTAGCCAGAGCCGGTGCTTCCTTATACAACAGCTGAATCTTCTCATTGCGCTTGGAGGCATGGGCAGGTACCAATCTGATATTTAGTCTCCAGATTCTTCAATATTTATCGCCAGCTGTTTAAATTGTATTTTCAAAAGCCTAATCCGCTCATCTGGTAAAATTCAAAATTCTTTGCATCTTAAATATAGTCTGTGTATCTTTCTAGGCAGTGTTTCTCACTGTCTTCACCGAGTGGAGACTGCTTGCTCTTCCTCACCAAGGTTACCTTTAAAGCCACTGTGGAAATTTTTGAATGTGTTTTGGGTTTAAGCTGTCAAAGTATATTCCTAGGGTCACAAATCATTCCTTTTCCCTTCTCCTGCACAATTTCTAGAGCTCAGAATGAGCTGCATTTTGAGCTGAGAATTTTTGAATTAACATTGATTTTCAATATGGGCTTAGGATCCTGATAACTGAGAACAAATTCATTTGTGAGGGTTATCAGCAGCCTCTGACAATATTGTTTCTTGAGAAAGGCTGATGATAGCATATTTGATGTGAATCTGATTCATAAAATTCTGAACTTCTTGCCAGGTGGATATTTGCTCTACTTGAACGTTCATATACTGGGTAGAAGAAATGAAATCTACGGAACACATCCTGGATAACTTAACCAATAGGTCTTATTCAATTGCAGACACACAGGAGAGATCAATAAATGAATGAGCAAATAATTACATAATTAAGAGAAGTCACTTAACCCCACCACCCTTATTAAGTACATAATGTATTATGAGCATTTATATAATAGTATGTGTTAAACCTAAGATGCCTATAAAGATAGTATCTACAGTGGACATTGGACATCTCTGTCTGGTATCCATCCCACCTTCCTATCTGATTAATTGTTCTAAGGACCCTTGGTAGGATGGAGATCCCCTTCCCCGTCCCCATCACAGCCAGGGGACAGGCATGTGACCAGCCTCTCTCTGGACTTCGAATGCTGAGTCGGAATAAAATTATTTTGAGAGAGTGCAAGATTGTCTCAAGAACAGAAGCGTGTGAGCCAGATCATTGCCACACTGTGACCTTAATTGTGGCTTCTGTTGCCCAGAGGGCTCTTGCCCACTCTTTAAGCCTATTTCTCAAGCTTCCCATTAATTCTCTTCACCCTGATCTCCTTCTAACCTTGCCCCCTCCTTCTGTTTAAAGAAGAACTGTGTTGTTTTCTGCTGCTTTTAAAAAAAGAACCCTGGCTTAAACTTATCAGTCAGGATCCTGGGAGAAAAGAGAATTCCAGATGACTCACCAGATGAGATTTTAATGAAGTGAGAAGTTACAGAGGTGTGAGAAGGGTCAGAGGGACCAGGAAATTGTGTTGAGGCACCCAGAGATTAGCACCATTACCACCTCTAGGCCTGAAGGAGAAAGGAGAGAAAATGGTATTACTGGAGGCCAGGAAGGAAGAAGGGACTGCTCAGTGCCAAGCAGAGATGGGAATACTCCAACTTTTCCCTCCTCTTCCCCCCAACACTTCTGTCTGGGCCTCCCATTGGCTGACCTCTTGCAGAAACCTGTTGACAAGGAAGAGTGGGTGAAGCAGTATGCATGGGGTGAGCCTCCAGGACGCAGCCTGCAGAGAGGAGGACAGAATGTGGATCTGAACCAGGGGGTATGAGAAAACAAACAGAATAAGCAACACAATAATAATATTTCACCTAATTAATTATGGACATAAAATATCCTAACATTGTCATCCATGCTTATGATACTGTTAGTAATTTTTATTTTATTTACCAAAAGTTGTGACAGGACATTTTCTGAAATCGATACCAAAAGTAAATTGAAAGCATCTTTATAATTTACTACCATTATTAAAATCTTATTTTGACACCCAATTTTTAAAAAGTTTTGTTTTATATTATTCATTTTCCATTCCAAACATATATTTTGAGATCATACCAAATAAATTTATATAAGTTTTATTAAATAATTCTAAAAATGTAAAATAGATAAACTGTGTATATAATGTAATATGATTTTTAAAGAAAAAATTAAATTACTAATATTGACTTAGCTCAATTGATTTTTAGTAAAGCTGAAGTTATATGGTACAGCCAAGTGATGGGACCTTATACATATCAAAAAGAAAGAACTTACTACAATAGTAATATCAGTCAAAGTAGAATTCAGGGCAAAAAAGACATTAAATAGGATAATTACATAATAACCAGAGGACATTTTATATTAATGAAGGGCACAATCAACAAAGAAATTAACAGTCATAAAATTATATGTTTCAAATAAAATATATAAGTAAAAAGGTAAATAACACAGTAAATGTAGTGACTTAAATGTCTGTGTTGATGTATTAATCACAAAATTATGAAATTGAAGTGATAAATAATTTAATTAATAAGGTTGATTTAGTGACTACAAATTGAACTCAGAACTCAACAAGAATGTATTTTTTATTTAAAGACCCATGGGGACTTTATAAAAATGATCATGGATTAAGTCATAAAGAAATCTTCAGTGAATTCCAACAAAACAGGAAACATACAAGACATTTTCTTACACAAATCTTCATAACTAGAAATTAATTTCAAAAGTATAAACTTAAAAACAAACATTTTGGGATGAAAAAAAGAAACCACTAAAATATAGCTCTTGGCCCTACCTGTGTAGCTCAGCAGTTGAGCATTGACCCCGGAACCAAGAGGCCACTGGTTCAATTCCAGGTGGGGGCACATGCACTCCCCGTCCTCTGTGGGGAGTGTGTACAAGGCAGCCGCTCAATGATGTTTCTCTCTCATCAATGTTTTTTTCTCTCTATCCCCCTCCATTTCTTTCTCTCTCTCAAAACAGAAATCAATAGAAACATATTTAAAAACATATATAGTTCTTGGAACAAATCTGAAAGTAGAAGGTTCTAAGAAAAGAGCAATAATGAGAACATGATATAGCAGATCAGTGGAACATGGCTAACGCAAGAAAAAAAGTGAACTATTTAATTCAAGAAATCAAGAGGCCCTGGCCCTGAAGCTCAGTTGGTTAGAGAATCGTCCAGATACACCAAGGTTTTGTGTTCAATCCCTGGTCAAGGCACATATAAGAATCAACCAATGAATGCATAAATAAGTGGAACAACAAATCAATATCTCTCTCTCTCTCCTTCTCTCTCTGTGATTAACCGAGGAACTTAGATGCATACATGCATAACCCATGGACACAGACAATAGAGTTGTGAAGGCCTGGGAGGGGCAGAGATAGTGGAGGGGGTCAATGGGAAAAAACAAACAAACAAAGGGGACATCTGCAATACTTTCAATAATAAAAATAATTTTTATAAAAGGAGTAAATAGATAAACTTAAGAGTGGCTTATTCATTGAGGGAAATAAATACAGTAAAATAGACACCCCTTTACTTGGTGTATCAAAAGATGGACAAAACATAAAGAGGATATATACAACTCAAAGCAAAGTATTTTCAAATCTCAAAGAAATAAATTACTTTCTAGAAAAATGCAAATGGCCAATATTGACTCAGGAAAGACAGATGATTTGAACTGACCACTAACATGGAGGATATATGAAAGACTATCAAAATCGTATCTATAAGAAAAGCATAGGGTCCAGATAGTCACATGAGCAAGTTTTTTGAACCTTAAGGAATATACAATTTCCATGCTATCTGAACTATTTTGGAGCATAGAAAAAATATGGACATTTTCCAAATCCAAATTCTTAAATCTAAATTTTACTGCTGAAATAGGGGATGGATGGATGATGGATGGATGGATGGATGGATGGATGGATGGATGGATGGATGGACAGGTGGAAGGGCAGGCAGGTGGGTGGATGGATAGATAGCTTTCATTCTTGAATACAGATTTTTAAATTATGCATAATCTGACCACTTTTTACTACTTCTGCAATAACCACCTGACTCTTCAATTGTTGAATAATCTCCTAACTGGTCTCTCTGCTTCTGCCCGTGCACTCTGTAGCTCATTCTTCACACAGCTACCAGAGATATCTTTTTAAAACATATATTATAGCATGTCATTCCTCCGCTCATATCCCTCCAATAACTTGCTGTTGTCTTTGAGTAAAAACCAAAGTTCTTACAATGGTCTGTAAGTGTTTGCATGATCTGCCCCCACACATGTATCCTACCTCTCTGACCTTTCCTCCTAATGCTCTCCTTCGTTGCTCAGTTCCAGTCTCCCCAGTCTCCTTTTAGCTCCTCAGGTATGGCCGGCACACGACCACCACCTCAGGATCTTTGCACTTACTAATCCCTCTTCCTGAAAGTTCTTACCCCAAATTAAATTCTTACTCTCTGACCTCCTTCGGATGTCTACTCAAATGTCACCTTCTTGGTAGATCCTCAGAGGCTCTACTACAGACACACTTAGCTTGCCTGCTTTATTTTTCTTCATAGCACTTATTACCATCTGACCTACCACATACTTTATTCATATATAGAATATGTTATCTATCTGGTCCCCATTAAAATATAAGCTCCAGCCCTAGCCATTTTGGCACAGTGGATAGAGCATCAGCCTATGGATTGAAAGGTCCCAGGTTAGATTCCAGTCAAGGGCAAAAGCCCACGTTTCAGGCTCAGTCCCCAGCGGGGGGGTTGTGCAGGAGGCAGCCAATCAATTATTCTGTCTCATCACTGATGTTTCTATCTTTCTCTCCCTCTCCCTTCCTCTCTGAAATCAATAAAAGTATATTTTTAAATATATATATATGCTCCACAGGGGCAAGGTTTATATGTTTACTCTTGTATCCCCAACACTTAGAACAGTGCCTGGCACATAATAGGTTCTCAATAAAAACTTGAGCAAGGTAAAAAAAAAATCAGTAAAAAAAAAAAAAAGAAAAAAGAAAGAACAAGCATTTCCCACAAAAATGAGCAATTTGATAAAAAAAGAAAAAATACAGATATCCAATAAATGTATTGAATAAATTAAAACTTACTAGTAAAAAATTACTAGAAAAACTTACTAGAAAAAAATTAAACTTACTAGTAAATTTTAAAAATATAAAATCAGACAATGAGATTGCACTTATTACCTATTAAATTACAAAACAATTAAAAACAACAGTCAGTGTTGAGAAAAATGAGGAGCAAAGCATATTATCAAACGCTGCTTCTTGTGCTTAAATTGACAACCAATCCAGAGGGCAGTTTGGCAATACATGTGGAAAGACTTTTAAAAGTATTCCTGCCTCTTTTGTCTGAACTTCTTAAAAATTTGTCCTAAGGAAGTTAGGTAAAAATATTCACAAAATTTTGGCTACAAAGACAGTTATCACTACCTACTTTATAATAATATCAACTATGAAGAGATAAAAATTAACATGTATTCCTATTCTTTTCCCGCCTGTTATGGGAAAATTCTGTCTTTGTCACCTGTATGCTGGTCTTTAGAGACCAGAATCTGAAAAATGGGTAGAAACAGAACTGGAAAAGGAAAGATGCTGATTTCAAAAGACTGGCTGATTTTATTTTAGGGGGTGGGGATTTTTCTTATTTTCTAATTTACTAAAAACTGGGTTTTTTGGTAAGCAATTACAAAACTAGCTTTTAAAAGAAGAAAATTAAATGCCACCACTGTTGTGGAAATATGAAACAGTAAGTTGGTGGTGAAATTCAATGGAATATTTTCAATTTCAGAATTAACCCAGAATTCAGACTACAAGAATTTTTTTTAAAATGAGACTTTTGGTTCAAAATGGTAACTGAGCACATGTGTTTTACAACTCACTCTCCTAAGGTAAAATTAAAATAAGAATGGATTTTTTAAAAATAAGTATAATCCCTCAAGAAGAAAGGAAAAGTAGAGGGAGAAGGTTTTAGCTGACAAGAAATTGCTACACATTTCTGATGAAAAGATGATGGAACAGTGTGTACTGATGAAGACAAAAAGGGAAGCCCCACCTCGGGACACATACGGAAGGAAGTGCATCCGAGGAACCCAGGAGAGGTGCAGCCAAACAGGTCTGAGAATGGGGGCTGAAGCTCTGGCTGAACATTGAGGAATCATTTCTAGATGATTATGCCTAACAATGAACCCATCCCTACTTGTGGAAGAGCTTACAGTCAGGCACTTCATGCAAAGCAAAGTAATTTGACGGTTCTTCTCTAAAGAAATTGGGCTGATGATCTAGGAAGAACTAGAGTGTCATGTACAAAAAAATGATTAGCAGATCGGTATCAGAGTCTCATTAGCAACTCAAAAATTTGAAAGAATGCTTTAATATTTTAAGAGAATCTTTTCTCATAAAAATGAGAGAGAGAGAGAGAGAGAGAGAGAGAGAGAGAGAGAGATATATTGATGGAAATGGCACATATAGAGAGTGGCAAATCTGAAATTTGTAGGGTGGGCCAGCAGTCCAGAAAAGGTGGGCAGGAGTTGATGCTGCAACTTTTAGGCAAAAGTTTTTTTTGCTCTTAAGACCATTCACTCTTGGATAAGGCCCATTCACATTATCAAGGGTAATCTTTATTTAAAGTAACTGTAAATGTTAAGGACATCTACAAAGTACCCACAATATACCTTCACAGCAATACATAGATTTGGTTTTGTCTAAATAACTGGATACTATATTCCAGCCAAGTTGGCAAAACTAACCTGCACAGGAACGTACTTTAGCCTCCTTATGACATTGTGTGTGTGAGTGTGTGTGTGTGTGTGTGTGTTAAATACATGTAACATAAAATTTACCATAGCAATGATTGAGGGTTATAATTTCTCTACATCTTTGCCAGCACTTGTTATTTCCCACCCCACTGCCAATCATCATCCTAATCACTAGGACCTAGTGGTTGTGAAGTGGTATTTCATTGTAGTTTTAATTTTGATTTTTATTTCCCTAATAACTAATGACATTGGTCATCTTTTTGGCCACTAGTATATCATCTTTGAAGGAATGTCTATTCAACTCCTTTGCTCATTTTTTAAATTAGATTTTTATAAAACTTTTATAGTTTTACCTCTTATTTTAGGTCTTTAATTTATTGAGTTCATTTTCTATATCTAAAGTGAGGTAAGTGTTCAACTTCATTATTTTCAAATGGATATCCAGTTGTCCTAGGATCATTTGTTGAAGAAACTATTCTTTCTCATTAAATTGTCTTAACACCTTTGTTGGCATCAATTGACCATAGTCTGGTGGGTTTATTTCTAGACTCACAATTATATTTCACTATCTATACGTTATCCCTATACCAGTATCATACGGTTTTGATTATTGTAGTTTGTAATAAGTTTTTAAATTAGGAAGTGAGAGAGCTCCAGTTCTGTTCTTTTCAACATTGTTTTAGCTATTTAGGGTAGTGTGCACTTCAATATGAATTTGAGGTTCTGGGGGGAAAAAAAGGTTATTGTAATTTTGATAGACATTGCTTTAAATCTGTAGATTACTTTAGATATTACTGCCATTTTAGCAATTTTAAGTCTTATAATTCATGAGTATATTATCTCTCTCTATTTATTTAGGTCTTCTTTAACTTCTTTTAGGAATATTTTGTCATTTTCAGTGTACATGCCTTTCATCTACTTAGTTAAATTTATTATTAAGTATTTTATTCTTTTGAATGCTGTTATAAATTGAATTGTAGTCCTGATTGTTTTTGGATTGTACATTGCTAGCATATAAAAATAAAACTGAATTTTGTGTGTTGGTCTTGTATCTTGCAGTTTCACTGAATTCATTTATTAGTGCTAATAGTTTTGAAGAATTCTTTAGAATTTTCTGTATATGAGATCATGTCATCTGTGAATAGTTTTACTTCTTCTTTTGCCATCTGAATGCCTTTTCTTCATTTTCTTGCCTAAATTCTCTGGCTAAAACTTCCAGCACAAAGTTGAATAAAAAAGCTCACAATGTTGTCTTATGCCTGGTCTTAGGGAGAAAGCTTTCAGTTTTTCACCACTGAGAAGATGTTAGCTGTGGGATTTTCATAACTTTCTTTTATCATTTGTGGAAGTTTCAAGGGAATTTTTTTTTTTTGCAACTTCAAATTCAACACTCAGCCAAGCTCTCTATCAGAAGTGAGAGCGGAATATATTTTCAAACTTGTAATGTCTCAGAACATTTGCATCACATTAATCTTTTCATAGGCAGTTGCTTCAAAATGTCCTACAGCAAAACAAGATACACAGTCATCAAAAGGAAGACGTGGGATACAAATATAGTAGCTCCATCAAATCCAGGAGCTCAATAAAAAAAAATGTCTAGAATGACATTAGGTCTAGAAAGCAATTAGTCCAAATTTTAATACTTTTAAGATCAAAGGATTCTAAGAGAGAGCTCTCTGATAAGAGTTGGGAGTGGAGACAAGTATGAAAATATTTGTCCACAAATGAAGAAACTAGTCAAATTAAAGCATAAAGTCTGGAGCTTAAAGAAGAAAGAAATTGATTCCAAGTAATAAAGAGTAAGAAAGAGGCTATTTAGATACATAGTGGGGAAAGCAACATTAAGAAAACTGGTTGACTGGGTGAAAAGGTGAAGGGATTAACCAAACAACAACAACAACTCATAGACAGACACACATAAATACACAAAGGAAACTGTCTGAACTAAATATCATGAAACAAACTAACGTGGAAGTATTTTAAGTAATCAGTGACCTTTATTTGAATTTAACCCAAAAAAACTGTCCTTGAAATGGCACCAGAGTAGTGAAATTGTACCATTGGGAAACCTTTAAGTGATGAGTATTTACATACTCATAATAAATTTAAAGCTGCTTATTGCTTTTCAGTGTTCATAAAGAACTTCAAAGGAAGCTTTAATCATGGTTATAGAACAGAATGAAAATATAACCAACAGTCTAATGGGAAGACAAAAGAAAATGTTTTGGATTATCCCTTAAGCAAGATTTTTTTCCCCCCAGCTGTCTCTTAGGTTGAGTTCTTTATGGGAATGGAGTCTACCAACAGACTCTTCCAGATGTGTGGGAGGAAATGGCAGCTTTATAAGGCAATGTGAGGATTGGTGGCATGAAGTCCTAAAAAGGGTAGGAAGGACACTTTTCAAAAGCAGAGGTTAAAAAAAAGGAGGATATCCTGTCATCATTTAGGGAAGAAAGATAGAAGTAGTGATCATTAGTATAATTGAGGTGGAGCAAAGAAAGTTACAGGAGAATTTGTCAAATTACTTTGAAAGTTCCATCTCTATTTAATTAGTTTCTAACTTTTGCCTTAAAATCAAGAATGATATATCACATCCAATTTACTTTAAGCATAAATTTGAATCCATGAATAAAGTTTTTCATTTTTGCAGACACCACACCCTTTTTCTGTCCTCTAGTTCTGTTCAATTTTGTTCCCTCAGACAATTGTGCCATTATGATCATGGAAACCATTCCTCGCATTCTTGGCATTAACTTTTGGTCTTCTTGGTATCTATAACTCCTACTAGTATGAATGGGCATGACATCAGTATCAGAGGGTCATTTAGTTTGGTATAGACCATGTGATATGCTCATAATGAATTATTTTCAGTGCATGTAATATATACAACTCAAAGCTTACACAGAATATAAATAGTTCTCAAACACATTCTGTCCTTTTTGAAAAGCAATGCTGTATTTATATGCATAAATCCCATGGTTCCTTCTAGCCATTTTAGATGTATTATATGTGATTTCACCAGAAAAGAAAAGTGGAAAGTTAAGCAATTACCAAATGAATGTATTTAATGGAGACAGTCAGTCTGGACCACATAAATAATAAAACATTTTCTTAGAACCCTTTTTTGAAACTTGAATTATCAACACAGACACCTCAATCCCTGAGTTATTTGTATATGTGCTGCCAATTACTTGAAATGGGGATATTAAATGGCAATATTTTGCCTGTTTTTATAGAAAAAGAAGAAATCGACCCTGTTTAAATAAATGTTAAGACTTTTAAGGTAGACACTGCCACGTTTAAATTATTTTCAATGTGGAGTGATGTATCATAAGCTCTAGCTGAATTATGAAGATTGTTGCTCTTCCCATGTGCCGCCTTCAAATACAACTTTTCCTAACAAAACTAGAAGTGGAGAAGGAAGGGGAATAGACTCCCTTAGAGATTTCAGTCACTTATCTTAAATGGTCTTTTACATACATATGTACTTATAGTTAAGAACTCTGGGGCTGAGCGTGCAGATGTGTAAAATACATAAATTAGCACCTTGACTCAAAAGCCAAGGTATGTTTTTTTAAAAGTACTGAAACATGGATAAGCAGACCCTCCTATTCTTGCAGTTGCTTAGGGTGATCCCATGGGAAGCAGAAGGGAAGAATACTTCATTTTCCACTCTCTCCAGCCCTCTTGTTCTGTCCTGGGCAAAGGTTGCTCATTGGAACTATCCCAATAGGCATGTTACGTCTGAGAATGAGGAGGAAGCTGCTGAGAACTGGGCTTTGGTAGCTTCATGTGTTCTGGAGCCTGGCATGGATGCTATGAATACTGAGATGACGCCAATGATAAAAGATAATATAGAAAATCACTAAGAATTCATTGCAAGACAAGGCCAAGAAAATATTCATCTGAACAAAGACCTATTACCTGTTTTTAGGATTGATTGACAAAACAGTGTAATTGAGAAATCTCTACCATATGTATTGATCTCTTCCTTGTTTCATGGGGACTTCAGTCTTTCCTCAGTGTGTGTGACCATCTGCATGTCCTACCCCCAGCATGACCCTTCCTGATATTTACCCTATGATCTCTAAATCAATGGATTTGCTATTTCTCCCATCTGTATTCTCTGATATTCATGAGAAACCGTGTACTTCAACCTCCAAAGTTCTCCACCTCAAAAATCTCCCATCTAAAATTCCCATGATAGATGAGCCTCCGATTTGACATCTCCCCATCCATCCGTTGAACTCCGTGTGCGTTTGTATACCACTGAAACGGAAATGCCTGGGCCACCACATTTTCAACTTTCTCTCCATCTTACTATCATGTCCATCCCGGCAGCCATTTAAAAAGTGTCACTTAGTGGCCTTTAGAGAGAGATTCCCACGGTTGAAAGGTGTTTGTTTTTTAAATCAGTTGCTGCAGATGATGAAAAGGTAGGCTTTGCCCTCTTCAAGTCGACCCCTTCCAAATAGTTGTATCCAAAAAAGTGAGTTTTTCCCCACTCACCGAACCTGTCCCCTGTTAAAACAGAAACAGGGATGCATGTTCCACTCCTCAATACATGTAAAATTTGTACAAAAATATCTTCTATGAAAATGATTTGTAATCTGTAGACTTAATACCCTGGAGATCTCTTGAGAATATGAATCCTATCCTTTGGGTTGTGGGATTTTGTTTGTTTGTTTGTTTGTTTTCTCCAAATAAATTTGATCTTTAAAGCTAGAGTAAATAAATAAATGTGTCACTCAAAAATATCCTTTCTTTTTACTACTTATTGAAACAAAGCATGCTCATAAGCAGCTCATTCTTTAGCTGCACACTCTTCCATAGTACAGATACATCTTTAAAATGGCTGACCATTTCAACAATGCATTCATCTGGAATCCCTCAAATGTTTGCTGATTTGCAAACCACTATCTTCCCTTGGTAGATTGTGTTCTGTTTTTCTCTCTTTCCTGCTTCCAGGCTGATAAATATTGTTAGAGCAAGTCACAAAAACCTACTGATGGAACACATTTATAATTTATGCTCTCTAAGCTCGACTATATCCTTCTTGATGTTTGGCAATCTTTTAATGCCTTTCTTGCCAAATCACTATTTGAATCTCAACAATGACTATTCCTCACGTGTTTCACTCTCCTTAACTCCCAACTCTTACCTTGGTTTTCCTCCTTCTAAGGAGATGATATAACATCACACTTGATTGAAAAAAATTAAGATAATCTGATTTGACATATCCCTCAATATTCCTTGTGGTCCATGCTCCTGTTATTTTTTAATAAATGCAAATCTGAGCTTTTTCCCCAGGCTCATGCCTCATTACCTCCCTTGAGACAATGCACTTCTCTCTTACCTGCTCTTTCCCAGAGAGATTAAGTAACTTGCTCATCTTCATATAGCTTAGAAGTGGCAGAGATCAGCTTCAAACCCAAGCAGCCTGGCTGCAGACTCTTGTGCTAGCCCACTCTACAAACCTACCTCTTACTTAGGCTACTGTCTTTACTCTTCTTCCTTTCTATCCCAATTTTCTGAAAGAATAATCTTCGTATTTCATTAATTCTTACCATTCACTCTTTAATTCTTTGTAGTTTCTCATATGACCCCACTAGTGTCCTGAAAATACTCACTCATCAAAAGGCTTTTTCTTGCTTGCATCATTCTGAACTTTTCTAAAGGATTTAAATATATTATTAAGAAGAAAGGACATAGGAAGAGAATTCATATATACTATTTAGTATCAGAACCTTTGCAAATTATCTAGTCTAATTCTTACAACTCTATGGTATGGTAATACTATTTTTTTTATAGCTGAGAAAAAATAGTTGCAGAATACATTCACTAAAGAATTTGTTTAAATCAGAACTTATTTTAAAATTAAAAATAACCACCTTAGCTGGTTTGGCTCAGTGGTTGGTGCATGGGACGATGGACTGAAGGGTCACTGGTTTGATTCAGATCAAGGGCCGTATCTCAGTTATAGGCTTGGTCCCCCACCTACATGGGGGAGGCAATCAATCGATATCTCTCTCATACATCGATGTTTCTCTCCCCCCTTTCCTTCTCTCTTCCATTCTCTCTAAAAAAATCAATGGGGAAAAAACTAGGGTGAGGATTAACAAAAAAATTTTTTTAAAGAAACATCACCTTTAGTACTCAATAATAAAAACAAACTGTTTTATAAATGAGCAAAAGATTTGAACAGACACTTCCCCAAAAAGTGGTAAATGGATAATGAAAAGATGCTTAACTTTATTAATCATTAGGAAACTGCAAATTAAAAAGATACCACCTACACACACACTCAAGTAGCCAACATTAAGAAGACTGACTATGCAAAGTGTTGAGGAAGATATGAAATAATTATATTCATTGCTGGTGGGAAAGTAAAGTTGCTTTCAAAACAGTTTGGCAGTTTCTTATAAAGTTAAACCTACATCAACCATACAACCAACTAATCCCACTAAGAGGTGTTAACTCAAAAAAAATGAAGATGTATGTTCACACAAAGACTTGTGGTCATATGTTCATATTAATTGTATTCATAATTGCCAGAAACTGGAAACAATTCAAATGTCCATTCAATTGACGAAGAGATAGCATATTGTGGTGCATTCAAAAAATGGATAACTACTCAGCAATAAGCAGGAACGAGCTGATACCTACAAAAACACAACTATATTGATAGGAAGCAGAACTATTGTTGCTAGAGTCCAGGAGTGACTGGAGGGGATTGAGTATAAAAGACTATGAGGGAATTCTGAGCAGTGATAAAAATGTTCTATACTGTGCTGTGGTGTTAGCTTTACAGCTATATACATTTATCAAAAATTATCAACAATTCACATGAAGTTGTTGAATTTATAATATATTACTAAACATTATAATAAAACAGTACAAATTTTAAATATATTATATTTTAAATAAAACAAAAAATAGGAAAGATGTGAGAAAATTAGAAAATAATTAACAATTAGAAGGGCTACATTGACCTTAACTATGATCTCTCTTCTCTCCCCCATTATTTCTTTTCTTCTATTCCCTCTATATTATTCTATATTCTTTTCTCCATACCTCAAATTTTTATTTCCACAAGAGATTAACTCTCAGATTTTCTGATAATTTATAATGCTAGAATGTGACTGTTACATGAACGGAAAGGGAGACAGCCTTACAGAGTCATGTAGTGGGAAGTTTCTCATGACTAGATAAGCAAAGTTCTGTTAGAGTGAGATGTGGACATGACTATGCTATCATAAATGGTGGCCACCAGGAAAGCAGGACCAAATTTGATACCCAGTCACAGCGCTCTATTAGCCCTTGAGGTTGACATATTTGCTTTCTCCTTCCCATGGTCTTGCCTTTCTATTTCAACTTCATCATCCTTATAATACATTTCTTCTTCATGTGGTTCCTAAATTCATTTTAAGAAGGAACAGGAATATAAATAAAGGAAGTCAAATTATAATAGTAAGGATGATACTTGTGATAACAGATTATTCCTATCCATGGAAAGACTAGGGTGGTTTGTACTCTACTTAGAGTTCTTTTCCCAAAACACAGAAGTAATTAGTATTTCCCAGTACCAGTGTGTAATGGTATATGTGGGGAGCTGATATAAAAAGAAAAAAAAGAAATATGTTCTCATTTGTGTTTTACATATGAAAAAAGCTGAATTTATGGCTGCCTTTGTGAAAGTAACCTCATTTGAACCTCTAACTTGAAAACATTTATCTCCCCGACCAGGAGTGATAACGTCCTGATGTGTGGATGTTTTCTGTTTGCCCCTCCAGATCCACTCTCCACCCTTCTCTAGTATGGACTGCATCAGTGAGCATCTTTTCTTCTGCCATTCATTCTGATTTGACCAATGAGAGCTAACAGCAAGAGGATGAGGAGAGAATAAAGTTAGGTATTTATCCCCCAGGTTATTTTTAATGTCAGTCCACACATTGAAATTCTCTTTCGAAAGTCTCACTGCTATCATATACAGCTGCTGGCTCTACAAATTATCTGGCTCTACAAGTTCCATTGTGTGTTTCCTCCCCTTTCTCCTGCAGCCCTAGTAAAGACAAATACGTAGGGTTTCATTGACCCTTGTTTGTTTGTTTCCCACTATCCTGCTGTGGTGGGTTGAATGGTGGCCCCCTCAAAAGATATATCCACAGTTTAACCCCTAATGTGGAAGAAAAATAATCTTTGCAGATGTAACTAAGTTTTGAATCTTGAGATGAGACCATCCTTTACTATTTGGATGGGGCCAAAATCCAATGACAAGTGTCCGTATAAAAGAAAGGCAAAGGATATTTGACCTGGACAGAAGGTAACAACGCAATATAAAAAATGGTCACAGAGATTGGATGATGTGGCCACAAGTCAAGAAAACCAAGGAACGCCAACCTCCACCCAAAACTTAAAGAAGCAAAGAAGGTTTCTCCCCTAGAGCTTCCAGAGGGAGTGCAGCCCTTCTGACACCTTGATTTTTACTTCTGGCCTCCAGATAGGTGAGAAAATAAATATCTGTTGTTTTAAGACATGAAGTTTGTGGAACTCTGTTATAGCAGCCTAGGAAACAAACACACCTGCACATAACTTGGTAAACAGACCTTCTTAAAATTCTTGCCAATACCCAGTTTGTGTACGCCACCTATCTCCTGCCGAGATCTGCTGGGTATATCTGTCAGTGAGTGAGTGTCTCATTATTATAACTCTGAACTCCAGGAGTGTTCTGGTGACATACATGCAAAACTGGTATTTATAGTACTTATCCTTATTAAATAATATTTAAACATGTATACACTTGTAACTTTCTATTCAGCTTGAGATATGTCTAGATGCATGAGGTACGTTACAAATTCCCCAAATAAGCTTATTGTGGGGTTGTTTTTCCTGTCAGATAGTTCCACAGGAAGGATTACAGTTTTTAAGATGGTCTATGAAACAACTCCTGTGCAGTGAGAGTTGATATCTGGAAGAAGAGACTCTACCTTAGCTTCATGAATAAGAATTTTCATATCTAAATTGCAAAACAAAAATGAACCAAGAATAAAGTCCCTGGGTGGCCTACAACAATCCGTGTGGGAAAGATAGTTGTGAGAACATTGATTATAGAGAGGTACAGCCATGACACAGTCTAGGTAAAATGAATCAGAGAAGAAGCGCAGGACAGCTCTTTGGGGAGCACCTATACTTAAGGTGTATGAGGTTGAAGCAGGGTATTTAGAAGTACAGGAGCAGAACCAAGAGAGTGAAGAGTTTTAAGGTGCCTGAAAACATGGAGTGTTTGCAAATCTGAACTGTAGAGGTTCAGCGAATGAGCACAAATAAAAAGCTATTGATTGGAGGCTTTTAGAGAGTGCCTGGGACAAAAGCCAGATTGCAAGAGAAGGGTCTGCTGATTGCTGATAAGGGTCCACTGTGTGGGTCAACTTTCAAATACACAAACAGCAACTATTTCAGAGCAACCACTTGCAATGTTGACTGTACATTTTAATCCCTGGGAAGTTTTAAACAATCCCAGACCAAGCAAATCAGAATTTGGGGATGGGGAGTCCAGGCAATACCATCATTTAAAAGCTCTTGGGTTCTTCTAATGAGCATCCAAGATTGAGAATCACTGCTATGGAGTGGCCCACAAACTATAGCCCAGGCCAAATCCAGCATGCTGACTGTTTTTATAAATAAATTTTACTGAAAAACAACAGCATGTATTTTCAGCAGGATTATTATCCGTCATTGATATCATCTACAATGGCAGAGTTGAGTAGCTGTAATGGAGACTGCATGGCCTACAAAGGTGAAAATATTAGCTATTTGGTTCTGTAGAAAAAGTTTGCAGGCCTCAGTATAGGGCAGTCTTGGTACTGTGGACATTTCTTTTTTAATATATTTTTATTGATTTCAGAGAGAGGAAGGGAGAGGGAGAGAGAGATAGAAACATCAATGATGAGAGAATCATTGATTGACTACCTCCTGCACTCTCCCAACTGGGGATCGAGCTCAAAACCCAGGCATGTGCCCTTGACCAGAATCGAATCCGAGAATCTTCAGTCCACAGGCCAACGCTCTATCCACTGAACCAAACTGTCTAGAGCTCTGTGGACATTTTTGATGGGGAAATTTTCTCTTCCTTTTACTGGTTTTACAATATTTTGATTCATTAACATTGACTCACAACCAACAGCACCTGTGCATTGTAGGAAGTTTAACAGCATCCTTGACCTTTACCCACTAGATGCCAGTACCACCCTCTCTCAACCTCCAAACTCCACTTAGTTAAGACTATCAAAATACCTCTACACATTGCTAAATGTCCATGTAGTGCAAAGTCACCATCATTGAAAACCACTGCTATAGAATATCAAAAACTATCATCTTATATGTAAGTTGATTCTTGTTACTCACAGTGGTTATGTTCTATAAAGTCACTGGGAGCACTGAATTAGTGAACACTGAGCTATTGCTCCTAAGGGAAATACAGGGTTAGGTTCCTGAAAGCTTCTGTTCCCAATAAGATCAATATATAATCTTGTTTTATTCTGGTTAAAGACAACATATCTGATACAGATTTTTCACAAATAGTTATATGCAGTATTTCTTTATAATAAGACACTAGCCTACAGGGTTAGGCTGACATTTTCCTGACCCTGAGTAAGGTGACTGTAAATTTCTTTGGTTTTCAGCCTCACAACAATTCATTATTTCATGAACATGCAAATTCAGCCACTTCCCTATTCTTTTCATAGCTTCATCATACACTGTACACATTACTGTAGCCCTTTCTGGAGCAGTCTTAAGTATAGACTGGTGAATTTTCTCCTCCTTTTACTGGGTGCACATACAATATTTTGATTCATGAACATTGAAACTCACAGACAACAGCACTAGAACTCGTGCCTAAACAAAGCTTATCTAATACTGTACATGTAATTTCTCCATAACGCATATCACAGTCTTGTGTTTAGGAACACTAGTCAGCATTCAACACTCTATTTGGAGACTTTAAGTAGCAAAACCACCAACAAAAAGCATAAAAATGCAAAAAATGTGGCAAGAAAAATAGGCTGCAAAAAGGACACTGTTTACAGAATGAGCACTGAAAGAACATGGCACAGCCTGGCCTTGATTGGCTTCATCTGGAATGTGGGGACAGGGGACTCAACCTGTTCACTGCTCTGTCATGTTCACTGATGCTCAAAAAAGCACCATAAATCTGGATAATGGAATTACAAACACATTTTATTGAGTAGACTAAATAATAATGAGGATCGGCTATGTAAGAAATCAACACTACACTTGGTAGTTTTATAAATCTCATATGGACAAGAATGATGATTTATTTATCCTGATATATCAATTGTTTAACACATACATTTTTGTCTACTAATCTCATGAATACTACAAATGAGAAAGCATTTTAATCTGCTTGGAGGTCGTTTAAAAGTAAGCAATTCTTACATATAGCATGAACAATAGGGGGAAGAGCTAGTAATGTTTACTGTTCCAATACCATCTGAAGGCGTTTGAAACTTGTTAACTTATTGCCTGACTGTGGGAAACAGATACAATTTGGAGACTGCAGGACAGGACAAGGAGAGAGGGTGACAAGTGTGCAGTTAAGGCAGTGTGCAGGTCCCATTAAACGAGAAGGAGTTTGGAATGTGTATCCCCATTCATCCTGACTAAACTAGGTCAGGCTGGCTCTGGACATCCCAAGAAAGTGGTAGTTGTCTCTGACTCTCCATGAAAGTTAACTGAACCTTAAGATTTAGTTCATCACAAAACAGTTGTCACTTTGCTTAGTAAAGGGTAATCCTTTTCTCGTGTTTGCACATCATCTAGGAGTTCCTGTGCTGTCTGGGATTTCTGTGAAGAATTCCTCATTTCCACACAACATGACTTTTGCTAATGTCTAAGATCAGTATAATCATTGCAACAATAACATCTTACATTCTAAAATGAGTAATAACAACTAACATATATAGTGCTTATTAATTACTAAGTACCTACTCAGTGATGGATACATGTATGATATAAATAATATCATAATGAGTAAATATTATCTATTCATAACCACTTTTATGAATAGGGATAATTATTGTCTTCCCCATTTTATAATGAGGAAATTGAGGCACACAGCAATTAAGTGACAGAGCAAGATTTCAAATATATGTTTATCTCCTGACTCCCACCCACTAAGGCATCTGCATGTATGAAAAGACTGCATTATCACGTGATATGATCAACGAATACATCTTTGACTGAATCTGTAGACTATTAGCCACTAGGTAATAATTGTTAAACATATACCTATTGAACTCTGGTAAAACACAAAATTGTAATGCATTTGAGAAGGTTGTAGGTTTTCACCAGAGCCTGATGAGAAAGATATTTTGTTTTCTGCTTTGTTTTATTTTGTTAGCGGATTCAGACTGTCTTCTTTTTCTCTTTTGTCCTAATGTAACTTGCTTCAAAATTATTTATAACAAGAAAAATAAAACCACGTCTTTGTCATGGGGATTTCATGATTCATAAACAAAATCAAGACAACTTGTCAAAGTGGTATTAACCATTTTCCCAAGTATAAAAATACGACCTTAGAAAGTCCAGGAGATACTGTAACATGAATGGTAGAAAACAATGGTTTCAACTAAGACATACTCTATTTTAGTACACACAAACGAAGATGATTTAAAGGCATAACTTTATACAGTGGCTGCCAGAGGAACCTTGAAAACACACTCTGTTTGGCCCATAACAAAATTAATCATGTGCAGCATGGTTGAATCTGATAGAGAATATTTTCTAGCACTTGTGGCTACATATCAGCCTCAGCGCCAAAAAAGAAAGAAAAAAGACCAAAAAAAAAAAAAAAAAGGGGGAAAAAAAAAAAAAAAAACCAAAAAAAAAAAAAAAAAGGTGTGGATCAAGGGGCAATATTTGCTATTAGTTACTATCTTCCAAATAGAAATTTTCCAAGAAAAAGAAAATAAGGAAACTAGGCCAGCCAGAAGGTTGATATCAGAGGGAAATAATTGATCTATTTTTGTAGAATAAATTTATAAAATAAACTAGCTGAAACTACAGCAATAATACATGATGCTTTAGGAGAGCATGTCCTCATCTGTTAAGAAAAATGCCCATGGGGTGCGGGCAAACAGGTTGGGTGTGTGCAAAATATAAAAATAGGATGTTGATCGGGCCACTTCTGTCCTTGACTAATCTTTGTCCTTTTAAGTCTCTTCAGAATTTTCAGCTTCCTGATATTTAAAACAAGTAAATAAAAGTTGATGGGAGGCAATTAACCAAACACCAGTACAATGGTAAATAGTGATTTTTTTCTCCTTATGGAACAAAAATAAAACTGTATTTTGTGTGTGGAAGAAGGTAGGGTGATTTTCATTATTATTTATCTTAAATATCAGCTTGTCAAATAAAATCAAATTTAAACATAATCTAATTCACTAAAAAAGAATAAAATATTTTGGGGGCTGCGTGAGGGATTTAACATTATCAACTACTTTAAATATAATCATATATTCCCAGTCAAATGTCTTAAAATATTTAAGGTATGTAATTACACTTACAGAATTTAGGACTTTTAGAAAATATTTGCATATCTTAACATTACAACATAATACAACATTATACTACTATACCTAAAATCACAGACAATATAAAATGCACTTTGTTTTCTATTTTTCCCCTTCATTTTAAACTCATGAAAAATGTCTTATATTAGATCTAAAGTTGTAAGAAGTACATGGAGACTCTCTGTTAATTGTGTGAAAATTAAATGGAAAGTGTGGATAGGATTTGAAATGGGGTTGTTGAGGAAATGAGAAATGCTCCCAGTCCCTGGATCTTGTTAAAAATAGGACAGAGTCTCATTTGTCTGGGCTGGTTTGGGTGTGGTCACGACTAGAGGCAGGAGGATGGACTAGAATAGATGACCGCACATTGTCCCTGTCATCCTGAGGAATCTAAGGTTCTAGAAACACTTGGACTCAGGACTGTGGGAACAAATAAAAGAAAAACGCTTCCAACTTTGTATTGACCAACCAGGGCCTGAGAAGTAAACACATCTTTCATTCCTGTATGTTTCTATTACTGAGAAACACCTAGAATATATGGGTAGCTTCATTTTGCCCAATCAATGTATTAGTCACGATGGTGCTAAGAAAGGATCTCAGAAATTATCCAGCCTCAGGCAGAGCTTCACAGAAGTGTGTAACTCTTAATTTTAAGAAATTAAATTTCCTGGGGACTCAGGGGAGCATACTATTTAAAGGAATTCTATATTGAATCCTTTTGTTAAGAAAATATTAATCTTCTGTTTTGCTTTTTTGTTTGTCCATAATTCTGGTTTTCATAAAGTGAGGTGCACTTGTATGGTGCTGTCTTAATTTTCACTACTACATTCAGATGCTTCTTGAATGGTTGATATTTACTGATTTTGTATTGCTGAAATTAAAACTATACAAACTATACAACATGGAAAAATATGAATGAAATGTTACATGAGAAAGGTGGAACTTGAAATTTGCTATGATTACAACTATATAAAAATCATAATTATATCTGAATCAGAAGTCACTTTTACAAGATAAGGGTAGATAAAAAACACAATGTTACAGAAAATTTACATAAATGTGCCTACTGTTTTGAAAATTAATTATAAAATTAATTAAATGAACTATTCATATCTCCCGGTGACTCATTGTTTAAAGTGAAATAATGACCCACAATGCATTCATTATGAACTCAGTTCAAATCCTGATTTCTCCACTCTGAAGGCTTGGGTTGGACGTAACCTCCCATGGCCTTTGTCTTCTCCTGGCAAATGCAATGATAATAACCTACAAAGGTAATTGAGAGGATTAAGTGAGATAACATTTAGTAAGTGACTGACATTGTGTAAGAGTTATGAAGTGTAAAAGATTCATGGAAGTTAAGTGTAAGCATGACTTCCAGGAAGTCTACTGAAAATGGCTGTATTTCTGCAAGATCCTGGTGGGCGAAAGATGCCCTGACCTAACCACACTTTGCCCATCCGCCCCTAAAGCCAGTTACCTATTAGGCAATCTAGTCTCCCTGCACAATATGCATTAAAGGGTGTTAATTCCACCCTTTGAGCACACTAAGAAACCAATCTTTCAAAGAGTTGGAATATCTTCATGATTCCACAGCAGTAAACACCACTGCCCTGTAATCACATTACCCAGGAGCCTAACTTACTTCCTCCTAGACATCAGAATACAGGTACTGTTCTCCTGAATGCTAGATTACATTTCCTCCTCCCACTAGGCCAGACAGCTCCTGAATACAAGGAAATCCATCTAAAGCATCTTGACAGGGCAGGATTACTTGCATTTCATTATCGCTGCTGTGTCAATCACAATATATACCAAACTCGAAAAGTCCTGACAAAGACTGGATGGCTTACAATCACTGCATTCTGTATTGTACATGCAGAAATGGAAACAATTGAGGATTGTACAAACTAAAATTTAGTTCATCAGACAGATTTATAATCTTCCTTATGTTTCAATATCCATTAAAGTGGGAAGGTTGCAAACAAGGAAAGGTTTATGAAATCCTAGAAATATAATATAATGGGGAATAGTGTCCGCCAAAAGTGCAGGTGAATAGCTTAGTGTCAATCTAGTTGAAAACTACCACACTGGGGTGAATTTTAGGTCCCGAATGTTGTTCAATATTTCTTATCAATGATGAAATGGAATCAGAGAAATTCTCAATTCCAGTATGATAACAAATATGACAAGATTATTAACACTTTTAAAAAATTGAAAGTTTTCTTTATAAATTAGAGATATATAAACAAATAATTTTGATGGAAAAGTATAAAGGCATTATTAACATATGCCCTGAAATTAAAATATTCCCTGTTGCCATAATTAGAGAAATGATGACATACCTAGACATAAACACAAATGGGTTTAAGATTACAGTGGAACACAAGCTAAAGATACTGACAAATCAATAGTGGATTTGTCTTATTCCTTTTTATAATAATAGAACATGATAGTATGCTAAAGGGAGGGTGGACTATAAGAGCTTGGTAGAGCACATTCTTTATTGAGCATGACATAGTAAATTATAGGAGGCTGAAAAATGCATCTAAATATTAGAAAACTAGAGGCCCAGTGCACAAAATTCGTGCGCAGATACAGTCCCTAAACCTGGCCTGCAATCAGGGCCACCTTCCCTGGCCCTGCCCCAACCGCCACCCACCCCCGGTTCCCCATTCACCATCAGGCAATCAGAGCTTGCCAGTGGGAGGGAGGAACCAAGAGGTCGGCCATTCCACCTACTCGTTGGCCCTGCCCCCACTGCAGGTTGCCCTCTGTGTGTGGGGCAACCGGTAGGGAGGGGGCTTTGGCCTGGCACCACCGACCCCCACCCCACCACCCACCCCTGGTTCCCTATTTGCCTTATCACTCACAGTGCAACAAATTTGACCTTGTAACTCACAATGCAACAGTATAAAACCCTTCAATAACTTCCTTGTGCCTACAGAACAAAGCCCAGGTGATTGACTGTTTTTTTTAATATTATGTTTTTTCTTTATTTTTTTTTTCTTTATTGATTAAGGTATCAAATATGTGTCCTTATTCCCCCATTGCCCCCCCACC
>NW_005354385.1:12936366-12948604 GCF_000412655.1 Myotis brandtii | reverse complement strand
CTTGACTCCATTGTAGGTTCTTGCCTCCTTTGTCAAATATTAATTGAGCATAGTGGTTTGGGTCAATTTCTGGGTTCTCTATTCTATTCCATTGATCTATATGTCTGTTCGTGTGCCAGTAGTAGGCCAGGTGATTTTCAAGGCTCTACATGTTGCTTTTGCAGAAAATATAGAAAATTTTCACTTGTTGTACAGTAGTATTCTAATAAGGTTGTCATGATCCGGCTCTCACTTAGGCTTTTCCAGCCTCAATCTCTACTCACCTCTGCATGTATTTGGATTTGTAAGCCTTCCTGAAAGTTTTGTACTTCTTCAAACATACTCATACTTTTTTTCATATTCTGATATTTTGCTTAAAATTCTCTAATTCTCTTCCAACTCTTACCCAATTCCATCCCAATTGTATCCCTATTTACTTAGTGAATCCCCGCCCCCCCACCAACACACACACACACAAATTAGAGCTTTAAAAAAATATCTTCTTAGAGAACCTTCATTGGACTTCTTCAGTCCAAATAAAGTGCTTCTTTCTTCTCCAGCTCTCTGTACTCTATATAATTATGTGTTTGCAAGTCTTTTTTTTCCCTATAATACTGAGAACCACTCAAGGATAGGAAATGTAGTCAATACATCTTTGGTGCCCTGTTAATTAACACAGTGTCAGGCCACATAGTAGGCATGTTCTAAATAATGCCATGAATAAATATTGAAAATTAAAGCAATAACATCAATAAAACTATCCACTATCACAACATTCTACCACACACTATTATAATTTTTACACAAGTATTTTCATATATTTATAGATAATAATTTTACATAAATTATTAATTTCAATTCATAAAATTTGCACAGTTCAGTATTCTGCATTTATTTTTCACTTTGGATAGTTTCCTTGCTCTCTGCTCAAGTTCACTAATCTTTTATTCAGCAATGTCTAAGCTGCTGTTAATCATTCCAAGTACAATTTTCATCTCAGGCATTGTTTTTTATAAATAAGTAGAGAACATAACTGCAAATTAAACATACAGCATAGTGTGGTTGTCAGCTAAAATGTGCCCTGTTCATGCTATAATATATATTTCCTTCCTTCCTTCCTTCCTTCCTTCCTTCCTTCCTTCCTTCCTTCCTTATCTTTCTTTCCTTCCTTCCTTCCATCCTTCCTTCCTTTCTACCTCATCATCCCATTAAAAACAAATTTATCTAACCTCAGTTCTTTTCAAGTTTGCTGGCAACTTTGTTCATTATGCTAATGTTTCTAGTGGTGAAGTTGGTGGCAACAGTGGTGGAAGAGGTGATGAGGGTGATTGTAGAGCTAGGAAAAGGAAGAGCAAGAGGAAAGAAAGGAGAAGATGAAGGCCAAGAAAGAAATGGAAGGAAGAAAGGGATGGAAGGGAGAAGAAAGAAGAGGAAAAAAATCTTAAAGGAAACTCAATCTAAGTGGGAGAGTAGTACTGAGCATATTAAAAATAAGGCCTTTAGTATCAGAAGTCTTGAGGTCTTACTTTAAATTTTTAACTTATCATAAAGAACTACCTCAGGCCAAATATTGACTATCTCTGAGTCTTATTTAATATATAAAATAACTAATAATAATTAATATGTTTATAGAGCTTACTCTGAGCCAGGCACTATTTTAAATGCCTTACCTATATTAACCCATTTAATCCTCTCAACAACTTTAAACAGGCAGTCTGACTCCAGAGTCTGTGGCCTGAATAACAATATTTACCTGGAAGGATTTCAGTGAGGATCAGATGAAGTAACTTATGGGAGAGGGTTTTGTCAACTAAAATATAATTATATGTTAAAAGAATTTTCTAAGTACTCGTGATGGCAATGATGGTGATAGAGTCCAGATAAGACAATAGCAAGTCTTAAAAACAAAGTATTCCTGAGAATTTCCCTGTAATTTAGATATGAAAAATTTATGAGTGCTAAAGAAGCTAAAGATGATGCTTTCCTTGTGTGTTCTTTCTTTCTTCCCCAAGTTTTCTAATTCCACAGCAGCATCAATTAATAGAATTACCAATGTCTTCCACCGTGATTTGTATAATAGTCTGTATTACCAAAGAACTCATATCCTGACGTGTAAAAAATGAAAAAAATATGAAGTCTTGAGGTTTTATTTTTATTAAGTATTTCCATTGATCTAGAAATACATGCTACATCTGTTAATTTCAGTACTGCATTGAAGAGTATGTATGTGCATATACATATATGATATATGCACACAAACTGGTTAAATCTCGGTTTTTAGAATATTATTCTATTTCACTTTTAAATACTTTTTTAATAAAAGTCTCTAACATCTGAGGTTTGAAACTACTAGATAGTTACCTTTAAAATTGGTTTTTTGAAAGAAGTGAGGAAAGACAAACACTCTGTTTTTTCTGTCCCTTCTGATACCACTTTAGAAATTCTTGTATTGGCAAGTACACTGGAAACATCTCTGATTAAAAGAGAACCTTAAAATGTTCATAGCCAAGGCACCTCTTCTTGACTTCTTCTGACTATGAAATCACACCCTACCTCTCATAGGCATCTATACATATTGCTGAAGACATCAGGCTATTTTTAAAAGTGAAATTACAGTTCAAAACTAATCCTTGTTAGATACATGTTTAATAATATGATTGTGTTGGTCCGCTTAAAACATATAAAAATTATCCCATTAAATGATCTTTATCAAAGCACTTGAAAAACCTAGAAAGCAATGGAAAAAACATTAAAATCTATCTTTAGAAAATACTGGCCTCTACAAAGCCCAAATTTTTAACAAAAAGTAGCTGCTCTGTATAGGAAAGAAATCAAACAGTAAAGTGAAAGATATGTTTCCCCTTCTCATTCAACTGCTTATTCCCTTAACTTTTGAAATTCTTGTTATTTTGGGGTTTGATATCATCAAAGGGTATAATAATACTTTTCAGCAATCTGTTTACAAATACATTTATACGATCAGCTAATGAGTACAAATAATGGAACCATGGTTCATTAAGGTCTTTACTTGCCTCTAGAGGCCATCAACAAATGATCCCTTGCTATTGCTTACTAAATGCTTATAGGATAAGCTAATTAGTTACTAAATTATTTCATCTGTCCCTTTGTGGAGTTGGTCAGCTCAGCTAAGTCAGATAGGGTGTGGTGATAGAGATGAAAGCTTCTGTATGGACCACTCATCCCAAGCAGAACTGATGGGAGAAATATACATACTTGATGGTCAACTGATTCCTTAGTTCCACCACATTCTTGGAGAGCAGCATCTTAACTCCATGTCTTACTTGCTAAATTTAGGACATAGTAGTCTACATTCATAAACTTTATTAAATATTCACTATAACTGAGTTCCTCAACTATGACCAATTTTAGGTCTCATTAATAAATGTATCAAAACATTTTTAAACTTATGTGTATTTTTTGTCTATTTCACTTCTTGGTGGAATGTTTTCTAAAGTTTAATACCTACTGTTTGAAATTTGTGTTCCTTTTGGGGGGAGGGGGTCTAAAATACCCTGGGGCAAGGATAGGATGAGTGGGTGCTCATTATACAGTCACTCTTACAAATGACAAAATCACTGAATTCTAATTTGGACGGGACCTTTGAGCATTTAAACACCATTTCTTACCACAAATTCTGGAGTATGCCTGTCTTGACACTTTTCTATGTGCCTCCAACGAATTTGCATAATTGGATAATTGGTGTTCAGAAAGAGATTCAGCCTGGGGGCCAGGGGAGGGCATTCAATCCAACCTGGTAGCTGAAAAAAGTCTTGATAGAGCTGCATCTAAAGCAGTGGTTCTCAACCTTCTGGCCCTTTAAATACAGTTCCTCATGTTGTGACCCAACCATAAAATTATTTTCGTTGCTACTTCATAACTGTAATGTTGCTACTGTTATGAATCGTAATGTAAATATCTGATATGCAGGATGTTCTTAGGTGAAAGGTTCGTTCGATCGCCAAAGGGGTCGCGACCCACAGGTTGAGAACCGCTGATAAAGGAAAGAGTTTAAGAGTGGACAAGGTGAAAAAAGGGTGAAAGATGTTCTAGGCACGTGGGTCAGAAAAAGCTGAAGCTAGTTGGAGTTATACAATAATATGGTGAGGGTTGGAAGGAGCAGGCATGGAAGAGGAAAGAATTACAAGCCAAGAGGTAAGGAAGTGGGAGTAAATGAATCTGAATAATGGGAAGGGTCTAGTCAGAAAGGAATTTATGAGCTGTGATTTTAAAAAGAGTGAATTAAATAGTGCTTCTCAAACTCTGCTGGGGGATAAGGACACATTCTGAAATTTTTCATATTTGTGTTTAATTTGGGTGACAAAATTCTTTCAGTATATTACTACTGAAAAAGATAATAATGTCCTGGCCTGGTAGCTCAATTGGTTGGAGCATTATCCTATACACCAAAAGGTGGCAAGTTGATTCCCGGTCAGGGCACATTCCTAGGTTTCCGGCACATATGGGATGCAACTGATCGATGTTTCTCTTTTACATCGATGTTTCTCTCTCTCTCTCCCTTCCTCTAAAAATCAATAAAAACATATCCTCCGATGAGAATAAAAAAAAAAAGATAATAAGATTTTAGTTTCCTTTGACAGGGCTCCACAAAATATGGCCTGAGGCTAAATATTTGAAAAACATCAGGCTAGAAGATTTGTACATAACCTTCCCTGAAGACTATAAAACAACTCCCTATTCATGACAAAACTTCATTGTAAATTATAACCACTGGTTCCCTTCTATCTACATTCTCATTTGTTTAACCCTCTAAGAACTCTACCATATATATCAATTATAATTACACTTTACTAATAGTATGCAGTCTTTCTGGTTTAAGTGTTCAGTAAATGTATTGCAGATATCACCTAGTTACCCAGTGTGGAAGTAAGAGTACTCACAGATCAATAACTCCCCAAGTTTGTGTTTTTTTTTTAAATATGTTTTTATTGATTTCAGAGAGGAAGGGAGAGGGAGAAAGAGATAGAAACATCCATGATGAGAGAGAATCCTTGATTGGCTGCTTCCTGCGTGCTCCACACTGGGGATCAAGCCTGCACCCCCGGGCATGTGCCTTGACTGGGAATCAAACGGTGACCTCCTGGTTCACAGGTCGATGCTCAACCACTGAGCCATGCTGGCAGGGCAATAACTCTCCAAGTTTTGTATGCAGTCATCCTGATGAACCTAAATCCCATTTCCAATTCACTGATGCTCTAGCACAGGGGCTTTTTTTGTAGCAAAATTTCTAATTTTATCCTTCAATTATTTCAGTACTCCCAGGCAGATGGCAATAGAACAAAGGCATTAATCAGTGCTAATTTGTTTAGTCCACTTCTGATTAACTGTAATAAAAAAAGTTTACCTTTGGTTATAATTGAAACCAGACTGGAGATCTTGGATGGGACAATTTGTGCCTCAAAGTCTTTAACTTGCTGCTGCTTCTGCAGGGACACAATGCCCCACCTTTCACCTCATACAAGGTTCTTATGGCTGACTCATTCTTATTCATCATGTCTCCTCCAAGTGGTTTACCCTGACTACTCTACTAAAAATTTCTAACCCAACTCCCACAAAGTTTCTCTTCTCCCATTATCCAGTTGTTTTCTTCATAGAGTTTATCATTGTCTCTTAACTAGATTATAAGCTCTGTGCAAGCAAATACCAAGTCAACTGTATCCCCAATGTGCTGCACATACAGGATGCTTCTTAAACATTGGTGAAAGTATAAATGTATACCTTCTCTTGCAGAAAATCACTCAATAGTTCATGCTCTCCTAAGGGTCATCTTTGTACACATTTCATTAAGAATCTTTCATGAGCCCTGATGGTGTTGCTCAGTGGTTGAGTGCTGACCCATGAACTAGGACGTTGCTGTTCAAGTCCTGGTCAGGGCACATGCCCGGGTTGTGGGCTGGATCTCCAGTTGGGGACGTGCAGGAGGCAGCTGACTGATGTTACTAACCCTCTCTCCCTCTTCCTTCCTCTCTCTGATACCAATAAAAACATATTTTTAAAAAATCTTTCATGAACTTCTCCCCCTAAATGTGATAAGTATGAAGAACACATTTATATATATATAAAAGCCTAAGTGACCGTTTGACCATTCGACCGTTTGACCATTTGACCATTCTACCAGTAGCTATGATGCACACTGACCATCAGGGGGAAGACGCTCAACGCATAGGCATGGAAACATGGAACAGACTGATGAATCTCAGAGGGAAGGGGGAAGAGGGGAGGGCAGGAAAAGATTAACCAAAGATCTTATTTACATACTAGAGGCCCGTGTGCACAGATCTTGCACCAGTGGGGTCCCTCGACCTGGCCTGCACCCTCTCACAATCCGGGACCCCTTGGGGGATGTTGGAGGCCCAGCGCATGGATTCAGCCCAATCCCCACAGGCCAGGCCAAGGGACCCCACCGGTGCAGGAATTCGTGCACTGGGCCTCTAGTTTTAAATAATCTGCTATTATTATTATTTTTTTAATGTTTTAAGAGCAAGCTAAGGTTTCTCAGAGAAATAGTTGATCCAGGCTTGAGCATGAACTGCACAAGAACCTGGGACGATCTTATGATGCTGAGAAGCAAAAAAATCTATTAAAGACTATTGAGATCTGGTAAAAAGAACATAAGAACCAATTCAAAGGATCTACCATTGGCTGAAGATGGAACAACTTGAGCATCGACAAGAATAATGCTTGGGATGGATTAAAACAAATCAAATGTATAAAAATTCACAAGTTCAGAATGTTACTTAAAACTGGTTGGCTTTGGAGTTTCCTATGGCATCAACTCATTACTCTGAAAATAGGCAAATGGGGGAAAATTTATCCTGTTTTGCTGTGCTAATTGTATTTCAAGTTAACCAGAGTTGAAGAGGAAAAGTTCTTCATCATTGACAACATCCAACTAATAAGTACAGAAGGAATGACAAGATTATAAAAACCACAATTTTATAATTTCTAATGAAATAATAAATTGAAGTAACACTCATGAATATTAAAACCAGGGACAATTTTAATGGATAAGTCAGACTGATATAATCTGAATATTTGATCAATCTTAACATCATTAAAAGTGAGACAACCAAACATTATGTGTCTCCTGATGTGATGCATATCATATTACTTATGTGTGTTTAGCACCATCTATGAAGTATTTTTTTAAAATATATTTTTATTGATTTCAGAGAGCAAGGGAGAGAGAGAGAAAGATAGAAATATCAACGATGAGAGAGAATCGTTGATCGGCTGCCTCCTACAGCATGTACCTTTGACCAGAATTGAACCTGAGACCTTTCAGTCCTCAGGCTGACTCTCTACCCACTGAGCCAAACCAGCTAGGGCTATGAAGTATTTTTTGCCAAATAAATAAATAAATAAAAATGAAGCCACACGTAATTAAACCTCTGGACCTAACCATCACTTTAAATAACACCACAAGGTTGCAATCAGCCACGTGGGAAATTCCATAGCACAAGTGACCCAATTTCTTTAACAAATAAATAGCAAATTAAAAAGTAAGTGTGTGTATAGGGGGATGAACTTTTATATACTAAACTAGAGGCCCGATGCATGAAATTTGTGCATGGGTGGGGGGTCCCTCTGCCCGGCCTGCACCCTCTTCAATCCGGGACCTCTCGAGGGATGTCTGATTGCCTCTTGCAATCCAGGACTGCTGGCTCTTAACCGCTCGCCTGCCTGCCTGATTGCCCCTAACCACCTCTGCCTGCCTGTCTGATCATCCCTAACTGCTCCCCTACCAGCCTGATTCCCCCTAACTGCCTCTGCCTTGCTCCTCACCCAGGACCCAGGATTCCCTCCTCTGGCCAGTTGCAGGCCCCCGGGCTTCCCTCCCTCTGGCCGGCTGCAGGCACCCAAGCCTGGGGCCAGCTTCCCCCGGGCTGGCCGCAGCCGCAGGGGACCATGGGCGGGTGGCTTGTTCTTCTCCCGGGTTGCAGGCACAGCCACTGGTGCCCAGGACCACGGGGCATGCGGCTTGTCCCTCTCCTGGGCCGCAGCCTGGCCAGTCCCCATTCCTCTCTCATGAGCTCATTTGTGCCTGGCTGGTCCCTATTCCTCTCTCCCCAGTGTTGAGTGTCTGAGCCATTACGGCGTGACAGCGTGAGGGCGTGATGACTGTTTGCATGTTAGCTCTTTATTATATAGGATGAGACTTAAGAGATATATCAACCAGATTTAATATGTGGACATGGTTTCATCCTGATTTAAACAAATGAACTACAGAAAAGTGATTTTCAGATAATTGGAGAAAAATGAACAAGAACTGGATATTAGTTGATCTTAACAAATTATTGTCAATTTTGTTAGCTGTGATTATGACATTGTGTCTTTTAAAAGTTCTCATTTTTTAGGGGTAGATATTAAAATAGTTGCAAGTGAAATGATACTATGTTTAGGATTTGCTTCAAAACATCCCAGAAAAATAAAAATGTGTGTGTGAAATACAAATGACAATATGCTAATAACTGTTGAAGTTGGATGTTAAGAACAGAGCAGTCATTATTTTATTCTCTCTGCTCTTGTGTTTGTTTGAAAATGAAAAACTGAGTTTCATTTTAAAAATGTGTTAGTATAAAATACAGCAACATACAAAAGAGTCTATGAATCACTTAAAGAAAAATGTTGAAATATGTTTCTACGGATCCACAACCCAGTGCAAACCAAGAAGCATTACCATCTCTGTAAGTCCTCTCTGTTCTCTCCCTGAACATCTGCCCTTTCTTCTTCCTCAGAGATAACTTCTATTCTGAATTTTGTGTTATAATCCCCTTATTTTTCTTTATAGTTTCTTTTACTACCTCTTCTTACACAACTTTACACAAATGGAATCACGCTTTATTGTTGGGGTCCAGCCCCATCAGGTCCAGGGGTTCCCAAAGGTGTGGATGGAGTTGGTGAAGAAGGAATGACACGGAGGCAGCGTTCCGTTGATCAGCATAGCCAAGCTCTCTCTTTATTGTCCTGTTCCATCTGTATTTATACCATTGGATCCTATAAGCATGCCTCTATAATCACATCATGGTATGTTTTGGGTGACCTTCTACAGTTCCTTGTTTCATTTCCATAGTTTCTTATCTGTCCTTTGCCAAAAATCCTGTCTCCATCTAGTTCTGTTGATTTTAATCTTGTCTAGGTTAATCTCTGTGTTTCATTATAAGGGCTATTCCAAGGTCACTGCTCTTCTGATAAGCTACAAGGAAGTGACTGAAGGAGATTATCCTACCCAGTAAAGGTTATGCTTGCCCTCCCTGGGACTGCCCTGTGTCGGTGGGTCTCCAGGGTTATAGGCTTTGGTGCTTTCCCTTGTGGGCAGACCCCTGGGGATGTGGGCCCAACAAGTCCCAAATTTAATGCCAACAGTCTTAGTCCAAGTTCTTCATAAGTCCTTTCTCAGGGTGGTGGCCCTGGCTAGAACACATAGTGCTAAGAAGGGGAGCAAACATATTAAGAACAGTATGCCAGGTCCCTTGAAACATATGCTGTGCAGATGTTTCTTCCCTGCAGCAACTGTGTCAAGCAGCAAGGATGGACTGGTTTCCAGCACTTTATGCTGACTTGCATCTTCAACATCAATTTTGAAACAATCCATGTTGACGGTTTTCGCTCTAGTTTATTTATTTTCACCACTGCAAGTGTTCTACTGTATGCACATTCCACAGCCTTTTTATCCATTCTATAGTTGATTTATTTTTAGTATATTATGAATAATCCTGTATATTTCTCATGGTGCACATATGTATAGAAGAAATTCTTTGAGGTATATACTAATACCTGCAAGTGGAATTACTGTGTCATGGCACACATGCAAATGAACTTGGGTAATGCCAAACTGTTTTTTCTCAAGTGGTGGGTGTACCAATTTACACTTTAACCAGTAAGCAATATTTTTGAGATTTCCCCCCTTTTTACATCCTACTCTTAATATTTTCAGAGTGCATAATTTTTGGCAGTCTGCTGAGTGTGAAATGGTATCTTATCATTCCAGTTTGCATTTCCTTTAATACCAAGTGTGAGCATCTTTTCCTATTATAGGGACACTAGTGCTTCTTCCTCCGTGAAATACACATGTTCATGCTTTTGCATATATTCTAACAAGTTGTTTTTCTTTTCCTTACTGATTTCAAGAAGTCCTTTATATATTTTGTACATTAAGCATTTGTAATTATATAGATGACAAATAACTATTTTGTGGCCTGCCTTTTCATTTTCTTGATGGAGTCCTTTGATGAATCAGTGTTCTGAATTTTAATACAGTCAAATTGATCAGTTTTGCACTCTTGGTCACCTTATTAAAGAAATCTTTTCTTACCTCAAGGCTGTAAAGATATTTCCCTATATGTTTTCCTAACAACTTCATAGTTCTGTTTTTTACATCTAGGTCTTGCATTCACTTGAACTTTTTTCTTCCCCTTTTGAAAAGGCTCCAATTTCATTTTTTCCATATGAATAGCCAATTGACCCAGAATCTTTTATTGAAAAGCTCATTCTTTCTCCACTGCTCTGCAATACCAACTCCGTCATAAATCAGTGTCTACATAATTGTGGGCGTGCTTCTAGGCTCTCTAAAACAGGCTGAATTTCGTCAGCCAGAATAAAGTAGAACAGTCTAAGTTTGGTAATTTCCCTTATCACATCAAGCCTAGAACTTCTGAGATTGTTCTTAACTTGTTCCCTTCCTCAGTCATTTCTCCAAGTCATCATTCCTAGTCCATGCACGGGTTAGTTCATATCAGTTCCCTGCTCAAAAACATTAAAGGGTCCCCCCACAGTGAAACAATATAGAGAACCATTTTAAGTTCTCAAAGTTATACAGCTAACTACTGCAACCTTCAGATTAACATGAACCTCAATAGTGCCCACAATGTTGCAGAAGCTCAGTAAATACTAATGTCCCTATAGGATTTCACAAAAATTAACTGTTATTATCATTATTATTATTTTAAGATAACATGATTTGCCTCCTGGAATATCTAAAATGTTCTCATATGAACTCAGATTTATTTTGTCTTGTCAAAATATATAACCTAGAAATGTGTCTAAATCATATAAAGATTACAAAGGTTTCAGTTCATTGTTTCATTGTTTTAAAGTAAACCTGTTTTGAAATGTAATCATATAAAACTGTCACTCTTTAGCAAAATCATACATTCCATTTCACTTTGATTTACCTTTGTGCTGTTAAGAAAACAGACTCTCAGGAAAACCCAAATGACAAAACAAAGTAATCAAGCTCTATTTAACAACAAATGAATTTTTATTTCATCTTATTAGATGTGCAAGAACGCCAATTTGGAGGCTTTCTTGCTTATCCTATTTGTACATTTTGGTATTCCCTCTTTTTGAGCTAGAATATACAAAGTCTTCTACGGGCAGCTTCGGGGACCAATTAACTCCATTAAATTATATCCAGCTATGTAGTGAACTGAACCAATGCTGTCTGGGGCTGTCTGGAGCTGTGACAACTAGGAGATGGAGAGAGGCAGAAAGAGAGAGATTGATTTTGTATGTCACCGAAACACACTGCAACAATATGCCAGTGTGACTTTCAAAATGGCCTTAAAATATTCCAAACTCAGGGAGTTTCCTGGCTCCTGCGTGGGAGTTGACAGCCTGGCAGCATTAGAAAGAGGCAGAGAAAAGCTGATGTCTATATTGTGTCCTCTAATAGTAACATTCTGCCTCTTAGCGGTATCTCCCCTTTAGAAGGCTGCGTCTATTTGTTGTGAGTGTGTGTGTGTGTGTGTCCAAGCTTTGCCTCCCCTTGTGCAGAGGGCATAACATCACCTCTCACATCTGGGAAAACCAAACCGAAGGACACTAACCTTCCCAAGGTCACCTAGAAAAGCAGTGCTGTGGCCTGGGGCGGGGGGAAGGGGTGAACAGAACCCAGGTGTCCCGACTCCAGCCTTGTGGTTGGGCACGAAATCATTTTTCCTTCCCTTGTGAAAATAAAGAAATCATTGGGCGGAGGGAAGTGAGAGATAAATCAGATTTCCTGCTCTTTCCTCTTACCTCCCTTCCCCCTTACGAAGCTAAAAACTCGTGAGAGCAAACGAGGTGTCCACTCTACAGTTCTTAAGCAGGGTCCCCCAATTCCACCTCCACCCCGACACAAAGCCATCTGGGCTCCCGGGGTTTCTGCGCGCCCAATCGCCCAGCCTGGGAGGGTCTGGGAGGTGAGGAGTGGTTTAAACTCAGCCCTCTCCTCCCGCAG
>NW_005354385.1:12935678-12936048 GCF_000412655.1 Myotis brandtii | reverse complement strand
CCCGGCCTGGGGTGCCCTCTGCGTCCTGCAGTGTCTTTCTACCTGGGAGGAGGAGAAGGAGGAGGAAGAGAAAGAGGAGCAGGAGGAGGAGAGGAGAGAAAGAGGAGGACCTCTTGTCCGGGCTGGGAGGTGGAGCAGCGGCCGCCGCCGCCGCCGCCGCCGGAAAGGGAGAGGCAGGAGAGATCGAGACTTGGAAACCCCAAAGTGCCCGCGACCCTGCACGGCAGGCTCCCTTCCAGCTTCATGGGCAAAGTGTGGAAACAGCAGATGTACCCTCAGTACGCCACCTACTACTACCCCCAGTATCTCCAGGCGAAGGTAAAGGAGCGCCGGGGTGGGGGTGCCGGGGGCGGGGGGCTCGGGCCCGGGA
>NW_005354385.1:12934834-12935299 GCF_000412655.1 Myotis brandtii | reverse complement strand
GCGCGGGGGGGCGGGAGGGGGCGCGACGGGACGTTTACCTCCCGTCTCCGGCCCTGAGCGCCCGCCCCTCGCCTTGATCTTTGTGCGGTGTGGCACTTCACCTGGTTACTGATTTCCACTTTTACGCTGGTGTTTTGGGTAGGAAAGTGGCCAAAGTCCACACAGCGTTCATTGATGTCCCTTTTAATCTTCCCTGTAGCTTTTGCTTAGGAGGGACAATGGGCAGATTTCAGGGCAGAGAAAGAAGTGACTTTGTATTTAGTTTAGGAAAATACTACCTTGTGTGTTTACCACAGATCGATTTCCAATGGTGCTTTCTCCAAAGTGGCCTTGGCATATTCTTAGGTAACACAACTGATGATGTGTAGCCCTGCACATTGCTACTGGCTTTCTAGGGACCCTGGGTACTTGGTTAATAACCTTATCTTAATTTTATAATAATTGGATGCCCCCTGAACTTATTCT
>NW_005354385.1:12922253-12934707 GCF_000412655.1 Myotis brandtii | reverse complement strand
ATATATATATATTCCATGAGGAGTGAGATTTCACTGCTTTGGAAGCTTCTCCCACAGTTTGGGAAGGTGGAAGTTGGATGCACCAGCCTTCTACAGTAATTAGCATCTCCTCTCAGGACTCCAGGAGCCCTCTAGATCACAAAAGAATCAAATGTGGATGCAGTGGCCGAACTTTCTTTGGGAGCTTGTAATCACGACCTGCTTGCTGCAGAGGGCATTTCTGGCCTGGTGCAAAGAATCCCTGATTCAACCTCGATAAGCTTTTCTTTCTTACAGTGCGGGTGGTCCATGTTGTGCACTTACAACAGTATTTGTCCAAAAGGACACTTGTCAGCATAGAGACCCGACATTTCCTAGCCCTCAAGGGCCTCATTCTCACTCCCCCCAATTCTTATTTTACTTTGGGTCACCAGAAAGCAGCGAGATGGTAGCAGCAAGGATATCCATTATTCATTTCTGTGTGGTCCCCATAAATTTGTTTTCAGGGGCCGGAGGGAGATGCATGTTTTTTTGTGAGCTACATTGTAAAGATAAGTTGCTCAAAGAAATGTTGAGGTGTAATCAATGCACTACCTTTTAGATAGCATATATGTTTAATGCACTTGTTTAAATTATGCAGCATTGGGTGGCTAAAGGACAGCCCAGTCAACACTTAACTATATGAATAATAAATACATACACTCAGGTAAAGAAAAAAAGGCCTTGTTTCTACAGGCACATTCACCTTAGTAATTTTTATGTACCATTAGTAAGTTAGAAACCAAGTGCATAGCATTTAATATAGCTAATGCAATACCATTTGGCTCTTTTTGCCCCGTAAATAATTGAAGAGAGAGACAAACGGCAAGAGCCTGCTCTGGTAATTAGGGTCGGATCCCAGAAAGCTTTAGGGCCCATTTTCTGAAAGTGTGCTTCCTGCATAAAGCATTTAATATTGATTTGTGTTACAGTAAATGACATTCTCAAAACATATCTTGCGGTTGCTACTATGAAATCTGAAATCCTATTACTCTGAGTCTCTTTGTTTCCGGGGAAGGACATATATACTCACTTGACCTATATAACATGGTATTAAAATTTGATAATTAAATATAACTTCCCTATTGTAAAGTATCTTGGTTATCTCAGAAAGGGGCATCTCCTAAAACGTAAAGTGACTAGTTGCAGATTTTAGATAATCACATTTCGGGGTACATAGTCCTCTTTTTTCTCCCTTACATATCTGCTGGTAACATGGTAGTATAAGTCATTTAAAAAAGAGAGAGAGATTTCTTTTGATTTTTAGTTTTAAAACAAGTGTTGCCTAATCTACCTAAAGAGTTAATAAACTCACTTGGAATCTGTTGTCTACAGTGATGATCCTTGCCTGTGTGTGCGTTTTAACCTTCCTGAAGTATGGGATAGAAAACATCACTGTTTAAAGTACAGTGATATGTTTACTAGTCAGAGTTGTTTTGAAACTTCTGTTTGGAAGCTATATCAAAAACTGAGGAATAGCATGGCCATTTACACAGTGGTATTTAACAAAAACATTGATCAAGAGATGGATGTGATTGTTTCAAACTGAGGAAGAATAAATGGATGGGATTTCTTTTCATCCGAAGAAATAGATGCCAATTAACATGGCCCTTGAAAAAGAGTTTTGTTACCATCCCTTTAAAAGTTCACATATGTCAAATTATGTTTCTTGTGTTAATCATTCAATCAGAGTCTATTTTGGAAAATTTACTTAGTAATTTTTCCCCATAAAAAAACCTATTGGTTACTTGTACATTTTATTAGCAACAAGCAAAAAAATCTATGGAGCTGTAGGACAGTGTGTGACCATATTGGTATACTTTGCTCTTTGACAGAAAGAGGAAATCATTAGAAAATAATACAGCTGCATTAAACATTAAGTACATTTGAGGAGGCTTTGGAAGGGCAGGACATGGGTGGAAATGAGATTGTGAAATTTTCATAATACCTTAGGGTAGAGCAACATAGATTTCAAACAACCTGATTTTACATGCTTGTTGTGTTTTTTTGCCTCTCTGTCAGGATGGTCTTATCACAGCAGGTGCTCTTTGTCACCTGACACACTCATTCTAAGATGTAGTTTGATATACCTCCTTATATAAGCACATCTTGTTCTAAAGGATTTTCTGAATTATATTAAATGACGTATGCTAGGTTATGAAAAATTAAATTTGGTATCCACTTTGAAGCTACACAGGTAATTCAATGTATTTTTCTAAAGATGTGTATTACACATTTTTATACAATGGATGTATTAATTTCACTTACTGTAAAAGCAACCCTTCAATCACAGTCTGCTTATTTCAAATATATTACAACTTAACCTTATTGCCATGCATGCATGCAAATATTTATGGGAATTGATGCACTTATTCTGTCTTTTGAAGAAAGGGAAGTACAAAATGTTATTTATTTGATTAGCTACTTTTTGTGCCAGCTAAAAGCAATTTGACAAATTTTGTGATCTTTATTTATAGTTATCAATATGTTTCTATAAACTATATCATAATGAAAGCTTGGTTTTTAAGTTTTATGTATACAACAGTATTGTTTTTCTATGCTAAAGAAATGTTTGTTTCTAAAACAAAGTTTGTTTTAGAGCCATTTGGTGTAAGTGTATGCTAAAGAACATACCTGAACTGAGATTTAAAATCTGGAAAATAATAAGTAATATAATTTGGGATTCTATTAATGAAGGCTACTAGAACAAAACAGTTTTTCTGAGTTGAATTTCTGAGTGAATTAACATTTTGCTGAATTCCTTAACTTCTACGTGGTTATAGCCAAATGAATATTGTATCAATTTGTTTCTCCAGGAATTTGGGGTCATAATTTGATACATAGAACTACTGAGCATTTTAAGGTGGGTTGGAGGTAGAGAAGTAGGATCTTAAAACTTGGAGGGCTTTGTGTCTTAGGAAGTAACCACATTTCTGAGGTGAATAAAGTTTGCTTAAATGTATCAATACAGTAATGTCATATTTTACCCAATGAATACACCTTATCTCCTTAGGTGAGTGGGGCATTGTGGCTGTCTGGAAGTGGTATTGGAAGAATCAAGGTCATGGAAATGTTAAAATGAAGATGCATTATAATGCAGTATTATAGCACCCTTCCCCTTGGATAGCTATTGCTTTTGAATTTCCCATAATGCATATCATTTCTTTATATTTTGGGAGCCAAATTGTAAGCTACTAGAAGGGAACAGGAAAAGATAAGTGAAGAGAAGTAGGAAAGTATTCAATCACGTAGTACCAGTATAACTAAATATACCTTACATATTTGGCAATCTTGGCTTTGAATTTAAATTCAGATATGGGCAATTTCCATGTATTACACTTTGAAGAAAAAAAATTAAAACTTTACTGATTTATTGCTCAGACTTTGTATTTTGCTTACTGATTTATTGGAACTGTAAAATTACCCCAGCATACTTAATGAGTACAGAAATTTTAAGTTATGGGTCTTTTAACTAAAGACAAAGGGATTTTTTTTTTCTTTTCCTTTGACTCAGGAGGGAGTTGCCAGGAAAGAAAAATTTTTTTTCCCCTCTCTATATCTGCTTAACGACTAAAAATCTTGTGAGGAATATCTAGAATGAAAGGATAAGGGCTTAGTAAAAATGACATGGACACTTAAATATCGTTCATTTTTTTTTAAAGATGAGAAATTTCTTGTCTAGTTTGTTTGATATTGGATGCTCAGTTCATAAAAGTTTATTTTTCCCAAGCATGGTCTTGCAATTCCTTTGTTAGTCTCTCTTCAAAGGGTATCTACACCTCCGTAGTTGCTTGCTTCATTCACAGAACAGTAGGTGCTAAATAAATGCTCGTTAGCAACTATTATTATTCAGAATAAGTACCTGCAAAATTTTTCTAGACTAGCAAAATAATCATAGTCCAAAATCTACAAGTATAATAAATCCATCCTAATTTTTTTTAATATTTTTTTATTGATTTTTTACAGAGAGGAAGGGAGAGAGATAGAGAGTTAGAAACATCGATGAGAGAGAAACATCGACCAGCTGCCTCGCCAATTTAGCCTATTCCCCAAATGTCTCAACAACCATGAAGTAGTATAATGTTTTCAAAATGGCTACAGAGAATTGGGAGAACTTGCTGTCTGTGTTTCTAATCACCACGTATCTTACCTGGAAAAAAGAAAGGGAAGGGGTGGAAGAGCAACAGCCTTTGAGGACAAGTAGGCAAGGCCTTCTGGAGACCAACTGGGAAAATTGCTCATAAAATGGCTTAGGTTCCTCATCTCTCAAATGGGTACAAGAATAGTACCCAATACATTGGTTAGTTATAAGGACTGACTAAATAAAAATATAATAAAGTACTTAGTACAATGGCTAGCACATTGGAAGCCCTCAATGAACATGACTTGTAATAAGCTTTTAGCCATTTCTCCTGCTCTGTCACGGTAAGAGCAACACAGATGGTCAACAATTTTATCGATTTTTTTTTAAAATATATTTTATTGATTTTTTTACAGAGAGGAAGGGAGAGAGATAGAGAGTTAGAAATATCGATGAGAGAGAAACATCGACCAGCTGCCTCCTGCATATCTCCTACTGGGGATGTGCCCGCAACCCAGGTACATGCCCTTGACCGGAATCGAACCCGGGACCTTTCAGTCCGCAGGCCAACGCTCTATCCACTGAGCCAAACCGGTTTCGGCGATCCTAATTTTTTAATGAAATCTCAATATGGTTAGATTTGTGTTTTATTTTGTTCCTATAATAAAACTTTCAAATGTTTTATGAATCGAGTAAGATCCCTAAAATGAATCACATAGCAATTGGTCAATGCTTCATTTATGGAATCAAAAGTGCCTTTTTATTCAATCTTTATTAAAAAGTAAGGTGTCAGAGAAAAATCTCATAGTGTTATATTGAGTGTGGGAAATGTTACATATGACGAACTGGTGACAGCCTATCTTTGCCTTCTCTCACTGGCCCCAACCAACACAACCCAAACTTTTTCCTGCTTAATTTTCAAGAAAAGCCCCCTTTTTCCCAGGATATTTCAGACTTGGTCAAAACAAAACAAAACAAACATTTATTCATTTAATGGATAATAACGAAACTATAAACTATCCTTGAGGTGTTCAGAATTATAGTTATCTCTCAGTCACTGAGTTGCATAAGCCTAAACGTGACATTCAGCCTTCTAGCTTTTTAAGATAGGACTAGTGGGAACATGTCAAGGTGCTCTTTTATTCAGTGTAACATAGCCTATTTTAAAGAAAACGTAGTGTGATATTCCAGTGGTTTAAATGCAGTGTCATAGTATTTGGTATAAAATCAAACCATATAGCCCGGGCCAGTATCTTTCAGTGGTTAGAGAGTCCTCCCGCAGACCACAAGGTCAAGGGCATGTACCTGGGTTGCAGGTTCTATCCCCGCCCTGGTAGGGCCCTTGCGAGAGGCAATCAGTCGATATGTCTCTCACACATTGTCTCTCACACATCTATGTTTCTCTCTCATGACCCTGTCCATTCCATTCCCTCTAAAAATCACTGGGAAGAATATCCTCAGGTGAGGATTAACAAAAAAAGAAAAGCATAAAAAATTAAAAATAAAAATCAATCCACATAGTATTCAAGATTGAACTTTGGGCTTGGGGATTTCATGGAATAAATTTAAATGTTCTGGCTTCTGCTATTCATTTTAGTGAATAAATAATAAACCTGGTGGCACTTAAGAGGCAGCACTTGGACGATAACAGATGTTTACCACTAGTTTGGTCAGATGATGCACAGCAAAACGTCTTAGAAGCCATGTGTGAACACATGCAAATTTGAGCGCATACACAAATTCGATAACAAAACTAAACATTTCTTAATCAGGTCGACATGCGGGGAAAAGTGTAAAGGAGATGATGACAGCTAAGCCAAGAACAAACTGAACATGTCTCCCATAACCAAATTCCTTATTTTTGCTTGGTGCATCTAGTCTCCTTAACATAATTATATTAATATTTTAATTTTCCAGACAAGCACTGGAAAATAAGTGTGTCACAGATGATGAGAAAAAGAGAGACAAAAAGGAGAGAGGGTGAAGATAAACATCCTAGACCTCCTAGGGGAGAAAATGTATAAAAGTGAACATTGTCCTTCTCCATACATTGTCTTTTGGCTAATTCTTAAATGAATGCATTTGTCATTTTAGAGGATGGAGAACAGTCTTCTGGATGATGAATATGAAACCCAGATTCTAAAAGAGAGTTTAGATGCTAATATGAACAGTTAACTTGCTTATATATCTGGTACTGTAAGCACAGAATTCCATGTCCGGTGGATGCTTTTCTACATTGGCTGTAACATTTGTATTCTGGAATTAGGTTAAGTTGTAAGCTGATAGCTTGTTGGAAAATGGCTGAGGTTCATGGAGAGCTAAAATACTAATCGATCATATTTCCTGAGTGACCCCAGAGCACAATTCTCTGCCCTTGCCGTTGGGAAAGGGGAGGGAGTATAGTATCTGGCCCCTGCTCTCCAGCATCCCACCATCTGCCAGGGAAGACAGAATAGGCACAGTCAGAAATAAGCAAAGAATATTTACAAAATAGTTCACCCAAGGGTCTTAGTGACAGGGAAGACACTGAGATTCATATGTGGGATTAAAAATAGTGGCATGCATTTTGTGAGAGAAAAGTAAAGTGCTAATTAAAGCTACAGTAAACCTGTGACTTTTAGAAAGAGGTTGTGCTTTAGATTAATGAATGAAAAATTTTTGAATTGATAATCAGCATTGTTTTGTATTTATTCTGCTTCATAATCCTCTTTATGAGTATTTAGAATTTTAAAGAATAACATTTTTAGTACTTTATGTTAACTTCTTCCCTTCAGATTTTCATACTTAATTGCCTTATTTTACATTATTATTTTTCCATTTTTTAAATTTAATATATCTTTATTGATTTTAGAGAGGGAGAGATAGAAACATCAATGATGGGAGAGAATTATTGATTGGCTGCCTCCTGCACGCCCCTACTGGGGATGGAGCCTGCAACCTGGGCACGTAACCCTGACCGGAATCGAATAGCCCCTACTGGGGATGGAGCCTGCAACCTGGGCACGTACCCCTGACCGAATCGAATAGGGGACCCTTTAGTCCGCAGGTGGATGCTCTATCCACTGAGCCAAACCAGCCAGGGCTATTTTTCCAGTTTTATGCTTATAAATACGCATAGGCCAACTTATTAGGGTTGTGACAGTCTGAGAATGTAATCTTAAATGATGACATAATGGTTATCCAGAAATGTTACTTTTGTTTTTTTAAAACCATTTTGAAATGATGTTGTTGTTTTTTCTCTTAATTTGTTAGCCGTGTTCATGGCAAAGGGGAAAAAGTAAGTTTAGAGTTTTTGTTATGTTGTACACATTGATAATGTGTCTAATGTGAGCTGGGGTTTCATTAGAAAATAAAAGATTTTTTATTATTCCTCATGTTTCGTGGACATGCTAGGAGCTATTCATTCTCTTTATTTGGTTATCGTCTAGCTTTAATTGTTTTAAACTGAGCTGCTGTTCCCCGCTGCAAGTGGAACGCAGTCCTGCAGGAGTCATCTGGCCTCTGTCTGGCCTCAGTGTGGGACATGGAACCCGTCCCTCATGGCTGCTCATTGAATGCATGCTATTGGGCTGCCGGGTCCCAGGTAAAGAGTGGGTTCAGGGAAAGGTTTTGTGTAACAAAATTAGATCATTTCGGAGGTCTCAAAAATATTTTTTACTGCTCTTGAAGGAAAAATGCATCATATTCCGTCTCTGCAAGTGTGTGGGCCCATTTTACATGATACCAGTTTTGTTTATTTAATACATTAAAAATGTAACCATTAGAATGGGAGATTTGGATATATCATGGAATATTATGCTCTTAACTTGAGAGTCTTAGGGAAAACCAAAGTTGCCATAATGAATTTTAGATTAAATTTACATTTATCTTTAACTCTTCAAATGACACTATACTGTTTTCCCTGTTTAACACATTTTATTTTTTTATGTTTTTATTTTTATATTTATATTAATCTTCACTCGAGGATATTTTTCATTGATCTTTTAGAGAGAGTGGAAGAGAGAGGGAAGGACAGAGAGAAATGTCAATATGAGAGAAACACATCCATTGGTTGCCTCCTGCATGCGCTCTGACCAGGACCCAGGCCAGGGAGGAGCCTGCAACCAAGGTACGGGCCCTTGATTGGAATTCGATCCCGGGACCCTTTGGTCCTCAGGCCAAAGCTCTATCCACTGAGCCAAACCAGCTAGGGCTAAACATGGTGATTTTGAGAATTGCAATTGGAAGTCTGTTTCTACTACCGGAGAACCTCTAAACCCTTTTTTACCTGTATAATAACAAGGACATATTTTCATAGTTTATAAAATAAAGACTCAGATAAAATATTTGTTTATAAGAAAAAGTAAATCTTCCTAGAAATTTGTAATACCTTTGTCTTCTCAATAGCAATTTGGATTTATCACCAGCAGTCTTTTGACTAATGCAAACATTTATAAAAAGAAAAAATTGCCAGTTTTTATTTTCAGGTCATTAACTGAAATACTCCCAAGAGCCTCTCTGCCCCTACCCCCCACCCCCCAAAGCATAGCTTTGATTAATTTCATTGTTTTAAAAATGGAAGTCTTAGGAAAAAGGTTCCTAATCTCAGTCTCTTTGTAGGTTTCATTCCACTTGATCACTTGAATACTTTTATTAAACAACAATAACAACACAGAAAGATTTGGCTACCAGAGAAAGTATTAGAGCAAAATTACTAAAGCTGGACAGATGGTATTTTTCTGGGGCTCTATATAAGGGTCAGGCATACCTTATTTGACAAGTGAGTTGTGTTTCCAACAGGTTTGATTCCAAAAAGTTCACTTGTCAATTATTTAGAACTTGAAATTCATTTCCTATATTTCATTTATAAGAGCCTGCAAAGTGTTTCTTTCCTCTCTCCCTTTTCCTCTCTCCCCTCACTCCTTCCTTCTTCTCCCTTCTCCCCAACTCATACTCTCAATTACTCTTCCTGCACACTAAGAATAGTGCCACTCTGGGCTTACATCCACAGGTGTAGGTGCCAATGATGGATCTGCCAGGACAGTTGTCACATATAAACTCCTCATACTGCAATTAGCCTGCATTAGGGACCAAGTGTGCCTGACTTATTTTGCTAAAGAACTCTTTCTACCTCTTAATGCTACAGTTTATGATTAAGAATTTCCTAATAATAGTTGCCTCTTTGAATTTGATTTTCTTTCTGATTCTTTATCCAATATTATGTGGAAATTTTAAATAAAAATATTATTGATTAATGTACAAGTGTGTTAAAGAAGCGCAGGCATGATGTAATACTTTGAATAAAAGAGAACATAATTGGCATAATAGAAAGTATTTTGATGACAAATGTATGCATCTAATGAGATTGGAATGTAAATAGGGCATAGTGAAATGGTAAGACAGTTCCATTTTTTCTTCACCCATACTTTAACAGTATTATAACCACCTTTTCTGTTTCTTGAATATTTCACAAAACTATTTTTTATCTAAAAATAATCACAAAAGTATTGTGTGTTTTTAATTTGTAAAAGACTAAAAAATGTTTCTTGGTCATATTCCTTAGATTTAAATTTTAATAGCAGGAATATTAAATGTTGATTGTTTGTTAAAGAATAGATTATAACTTATTATATAAACAGGATTTAAAATGATAGTGGGTTATTATCCAGTGTTCTTTTCTACCCCTCCGTCTCTACCACAAAATTCAGATTCATGTTTCAGCAGGACAGGATGTTCTTCAGTACACATCCTTTGAGCCTTCAAAATTTGATTTGACTGTGTGGTCTGAGGAGAGCTTGTTCAGATAAGTACATTGTGATAGTAATCTGTGTCTGGGCCCTAATGAACATCTGCTTTCTAGGGCGCCACTGCTGTACCTTTCTTTGTTTCTTTTTCCTTTGCCTTTTTTATTTAAATCTTGTTTAAACCCTGCAAATAGGGCTGCTTTTCAATATGCAAATGATCCTATCTCCCTTTTTTTTGGGGTGGGGGGGGGGGAGCCAGATATTTAAAATAGGAATGGGTTGGGAATTTAAAAGGAGTCTACAGGAAGCAAGCCCACAGCTATAGTTCTACTATTGATAACTCAGATATTATACTAAAATCATCTAGTTAAGGTCATGTAGTTGGAACTACCTGGCCAATTTAATTAAATTCAACAAACTGAGCAGGCATTGTATTAGGCCCTGGAAAGTGCAATATGTAAATAAGACATGATTTGTGCCATCATGGAGCACAATGGAATATTTTTATTGACTTGTTTCTTTGTTTAAAATTTTTATTGAGGTGGAACACACAGTACAGTGCACACATTTTAAATAAGTGGGTATACTCATATAATGGCCATCCAGGTCCTTCTATAACATTTCCAGCAACCAGAAAACACCATCATGCCCCTTCTCAGTTTGTACTCCCTGAAAATAACCATCAGTCTTACTTTTAGCTTTGTAGATTGATTTCGCCTATTCATAAAAAGGAAATCCTATAATATACCTCCTTTTGTGTCTGGCCTCTTTGGTGCATCATTATTGGTTTGATTCATCTGTGTTGTTACGTGCAGCAGATGTTGGTTCTTTTTTTAAATGCTATGTAGTATTCTATCACAGAATAGACCACAATTTACTTCTCTATTAATGGGTATTTGGATTTTTAAAAATCTTGACTATAATGTGTAAAATTGCTATAATTATTTGTGTTTATATCATTTGGTATGTGCACTTACTCATAATAGAGGAACTGGTAGGTCATGGACCTGGTATGATATGTGTATGTTCAGCTTTGGTAGATATTACCAGGCAGAGCATGAGGAATCTAATTGCTCTACAAGTCACTCACACTTGGTATTGTTAGTCCTTTTAAGTGTAGGCCTTCTGGTGGGTAGTAGCTCTTAATGTATTTCCCTAATGACTAGTGATGCTGAGCACTTTTTCATATATTTATTGGCCAAATGGCTATTCTCTGTTGTGAAGTGCCTAAATAACAGCTTTTTTGAATATAATTCACATAACTTACAGGTTAACCTTTTGTTCACTTTTTATATTAGATTTTTTTATTGGTTTATAGGTTTTCAAATATAGTCTGGATACAAATTCTTCATCAGATACATGTATCAGAATATCTTCTTCCAATTTTCAATTTTTCTCTTCACTGTCTGATTAGTGTCTTTTAATAAATAGAAGTTCTTAATTTTACTGAAATACAGTATACCCATCTTTTATGACCATTGCTTTTTGTATCTGTTTTAAGAAACCTTTACTTACTTTAAGGTCATGAAGATATATCCTTATATTTTCCTTATCTTTTACATTTATGTCTGCCATCCATTTCTAATTAATTTTTGTGTTTGGTGTGGATAGAGTCATGGTTTGTCCTCCCCTCCCCCAATATGAATATCTAATTGATCCAGCACCATTTATTGAAAAGACATTTTCATTTTCTCCTTTGAATTTCAGTGTCATCTTTGTTGTAAATCAGGCGGCAACATTTAGGTCTTTCTTTTCCTGGACTCTTTGTTTTGTTCTGTATGTAGTATCTTTGTGTCAACACTACATTGTCTGAATTTTTATAGCAGTAAATTAAGTGTATATTCTTCCAAGTAGTCTTCACTATTCTAGGTCCTTTGCATTTCTTTGTAAATCTTAAAATCAGTTTATCAATTTCCATTAAGAAACTGATAGAATTATTATTGGAATGGCATTAAATCCATACATCACTTTTGGGAGAATCAATATTATCCAAACTAAGTATATATCTCTTATTTATTTATGAATTTACCACTGTTAAGTAATCTACTTATATAAAAACCCTGCATATAACAGGGTTACATCACATCCAGAAGCTCGACCAACCGGAAGGAAGTCAGTCCTGCAGGGGTCATCTTGGAAACAGCTGCGCCCTCCCCCAGCTGTTTCCCGGAGGGCGAGGTTTCAGGCAGGAACCCGCCCTCGGAGCGGAGCATGGAAGTACTGAGTCCGGCCTTCAAACCAGACCCTGACAGTAGGGAGGAGGCAGCCCCATTCCTCACAGAATCTGCTGTTGGATAGCTTGCTGTCAGTGGCCTGCCAGCCAGGAACCCCATTCACCTGCACCCCAGACCCTAACAGGAGGGAAGAGAGAATCCCATTCCTCACGGAATCGACAGATGGTCAGCTTGCTGTCAGGGGCCTGCCAGCTAGGAATCCTATTCACCTGCATATCTGTATAAAGTTTTAATACATTATATTAGAGGTTGTGGTGGTACTGTTTTACCCACAGCGTCTATAGGAATTGCTGCAAATTTACTTCTCAGTGGAAGCATCTTTCATTCCCAGTATAAATTACTGATTCTATTACATGAAACTTCAATTTCTAGACTCAATATAAAGAGTGAAGTTGCTA
>NW_005354385.1:12920340-12921777 GCF_000412655.1 Myotis brandtii | reverse complement strand
GTCATAAATTAAAATTGAAAGTGGTGCAATCATCATGCTATTGAGAAATCTCAATAGTAAATGGGATCTTTGTAATAGTACCAGATTTATTATCAAAAGATTACGACCTAGCATTATCGAAGCTGAAGTATTAACAGGATCTGCAGAGGGAGAGGTTGTTCTGATTCCAAGAATTAATTTGTCCCCATCTGACACTGGCCTCCCATTTAAATTGATTCGACGACAGTTTCCCCTGATGCCAGCATTTGTGATGACTATTAATAAATCACAAGGACAAACTCTAGACAAAGTAGGCATATTCCTACCTGAACCCGTTTTAGCACATGGTCAGTTTTATGTTGCTTTCTCTAGAGTTTGAAGAGCACGTGACGTTACAGTTAAAGTTCTAAATATTTCATCACAAGGGAAATTAGTCAAACACTCTGAAAGTGTTTTCACTCTTAATGTGGTGCACAGGGAGATATTAGAATAAGTTTAATCACATTATCAGTCATTGTTTGCATCACTGTTGTTTTTATGTCATTTTGTTGTTTTCACTCTTAATGTGGTGCACAGGGAGATATTAGAATAAGTTTAATCACATTATCAGTCATTGTTTGCATCACTGTTTTTATGTCATGTTTTTGTTGTTTTTAAATCATGTTTTTGTCGTTTTTATATCATGCCTCTGTTGTTGTTATATCCTTTTGTTACTGTTTATTTATTAATACATTTATATATTATTTTCATATACATTTTACTAATTTCCTTTCATCTCTCACACTTCTATTATAGAGAAAGGGCAAATAGCAATATTAAAATATCTCCACTAATTAATTCCCTTTTAATGTGCACAAATTTTGTGCACCGGGCTACTAGTTCATCATAAAACACATGGATAATTATTATTGTTCTAAGTGCTCATTTCTTAAATATATCCAATAACTGCTTCAAGATCTGTAGTGTGATAATTGGCATAGACTCTGTTAAGAAAATAATTCTTTAGAGGAGGAAAAGAGACTATTTATTATCAGAGATAAAAAAACTTTTTTGAAAAATAGCTTACTAACTAAAATTTACCCTTTTAGAACAGATGGCAGGCATTCTTTTTGGTTTTACTTGAATGCATCTCGAAATATGACTGATTCTCCTTTTGAGGCTTTATTTGATGTTGTGACATCTCATCACCCTGTCTTATATATTTACAAACATACTAATAAATTGAAAATTAGTTGTATTTGGGGAACTTTCTGGCATCCCTTGTGATTTTTTTCAATATGCCCTGGGGATTGTGAAAAAACAAAGCCTGAGAATGCTGCGTAGATACGGACTTCTAAGCAATAGAACATGCTGCTCTATGGGCTTCAGCTCCTTCAAACTTTTTCTTTGATGTTCTAAAAATCGTATATATACAGTGTGTGTGTGTGTGTGTGTGTGTGTGTGTGTGTGTGTGTATAT
>NW_005354385.1:12912551-12920310 GCF_000412655.1 Myotis brandtii | reverse complement strand
ATGCTTTAAGGTTTTAAAGCTTTGATTATTGCTGTATTCAGCCAGCCAAACACAACTACATAGAACTTTCAAAGCTTATTAGTTCTGGCTGGGTTAGCTTAGGTTGAGCAGGAGGTTGAATAGATGACTTCTGAAGTTCCTTTCAACTCTACATTTTAGGATTCTGGGAATTTATAACATCCAAGAATCACAGAATGTTAGAACTTGAAGGAACTTTAAGATAATCTGGTTCAAGCTACTCATTTTACAGATGAGGAAAGCTATCCAAAGTGAAGAAACCAGAGTCGAGCTCTAGAGAGGCAGAGAGCTGGGAGGAGTGGTAGGAGGGCCAGAAATTGGAAGGGTGGAGGCCTGACCTCACACAGCTAGTCAGCGCAGTGACCTGAGGCCACACACGGCTTTAGCAGTCATTCCAGGAAATTTATCTCAGAGGTTGGACTGGGGTGGAAATGGGGCCAGCGTCACCAGCTGGTGTCCAGTCAGGAATCAGTAGTGGTCACTCTGTGTGAGCTCACCCCAGCAGGTCGGGCTGGCCAGACATCTGCATTTCCTTCCACTACTAGGCACTTCTGGTTTGCCAGAATAGTGTTCAGAGCTGAGTCTGATTTGTTCTAATGTTCCTAACTTTTCAGATTATAGTTGGGCCCTGCTCATCCTCCATGGCTTCCAATCTGTCCATGGTCTTGTTCTTCTTCTGGATCCTTCCTTTACCACATTCTTTTTTTTTTAAATATATTTTATTGATTTTTTACAGAGAGGAAGGGAGAGAGATAGAGAGTTAGAAACATCGATGAGAGAGAAACATCGACCAGCTGCCTCCTGCACATCTCCTACTGGGGATGTGCCCGCAACCCAGGTACATGCCCTTGACCGGAATCGAACCTGGGACCTTTCAGTCCGCAGGCCGACGCTCTATCCACTGAGCCAAACCGGTTTCGGCTTTACCACATTCTTAAGGGTCTTGTTTTTATAGCCCTGGGTTTGGGGCCAAAACCCTCTCACATTTTTTAGCATGCCTGGAGCTTTCCCACACTGGCTGGATAGACTCCAGACTACTTCATTCCTGCTAACTTTATCCTGCCATCACCACCTGCTGAAACCTGTTAGAGACTCTGATTAAACACCTTTTTGTTTGTTGAAGCCATCCTCTCGCTCACCACTCAGATGGGAACCATCTTCTTCTAATGCCAAGCACTCCATGCTAGTCTCTAGTATCTCTTGTTTTTTCATGAGACATTTAAACACAGTCGACAGTCTTCGGTACTCATCATCTCACCATATGAGCATGCATCAGGACCTTTGTTTAATCAGGTTTTTGGAGAGCCTTGGAAAAACAAAACACACAGTAGGTGGTCTCAACGAGCCCAGTTGTCACTTGCACATAGCTTTTCTCTCATGCTGTTAGGGATCATACACTCATTAAGTGCACTGAAAATAGCATGCCTGGCTATATATTATACACTATGGAGATCAAATACAGGAGAAACTGGGATATATCAAGCAAATGAAACAGAATGATTTCTCACAGTTTATAAAGAGATTCGTCAGTGAAAATGCCTCCTTAATTCATTTACATGTTTCAAAGATTATTATTACAGGTCACTAAGCCTTTGACAGAAAATATAATTTAAAGTTAAGTCATCGGGAACCATGGCTTATTAAAGGTTAATTAGATATTAAGGAAAATAGTTTGTGAAATGATTTCTTAAGTCAGTTGGAAAGGATTAGTTTATTTTGTTATATATGATTTATACCCAGCTTCTTAGGAATGCATGATTGAATAAAGGTACAATGGTAGCTGACTTTGTGTGTGTGTGTGTGTGTGTGTGTGTGTGTGTGTGTGTGTGTGTGTGTTTCCCTCACTGTCTCAAGAATCCTCTGCACTGATTGGTTCAAACCTTTAGTTTTTCCTCCTGGAAGTGTGTGTACCCATAACTGTGAACTTTGGAAGTTGTGGGCTGCATAGAAGGAAGTGATAGAAAGGGCTGTGAGTGATTGAAGATCATGTTAGGGCCCCTATGTGATCTGCAAGGAAACTGAGTTCTTTGTCGCCATTATTAGTTGACACATGCTATAGGCAACGTTTCCAGTGTGGTGCTATGTTTAAAGATGGGAGAGAGGCATGCCTTTTTAGACATTTTAGGGTGCCTTTTTACAGAGCATTTGATTACTTGGGCTAGAAAGTTCTCTCAGGTGGGATCCAGTGAATCATCTTAAACAACTGATGATCCAAAACATTTAGCTATTAATGTTTGTGGGTAAATTACTCTCCTAAAACACAGCAGCAGCCTTGTATTAGGATTTCCTGTATTTATTTAAGATTCAACAGTGAAAGATGGGCATGCTTAACACCTTAGAAGTCATGTGCATTATTAGTCTAATTTAAAAAGGTATGTATTCAGGGTGACATAAAGTCTAAAAGGAAGCTAGGGTTTAAATAAGCACATGAATAATTATTATCCCAAGAAATGGAATTTCTGATCCAAGCTGACTTCCTAAACGACAAGTCTCTGGCTTTAGAACCTTTAATCTAACCTCCTCAACATATTATGAAGCTGTTGAGCACAATTTATCCACATTTTTAAGAATATACAGGCAAATTGAGGGAGCTATATCAAATTCTGTGTTGGTTATATGCTCACTGTTAGGCAGCTTATAAAATTCCGTTTTTAGGATGTTTAAGAAATGGAGACACGAGCGTTTACTAATTTGATTTTTCCTTTTCTTATTATACTTAAACTTTCCACTAAGTGACATTTCATTTAGACTAAACTGTATAACAAATTTACATTATAATCTAATATAATTTACCTGTTGGGGGAAAAAACTAAAAAAAAAAAAGATATCAGGGGGAAAAAAAGCACCCATGAAATTGTGAGTATATTCAGTAACAGTTTAATTAGTATTTTGTTAACTGTAATTTGTATTCCTGTGGTCTCCTTTATAAGAATATAAGATTCTCAAGAAATGTATCTTGTTCACTTTTGTGCCTATTATAATGCTTTGCATATTGTAGGTACTTAATACATGTTTATTAAACTGCATTAATATCTTTTGTATTCTAACATGATAAAGAGAAATATGAAGCCAGATTTTTTTTTAGAAATTAATGCTTCTGCTTAAAATACACACATGAGCCCAGCGGGTGTGGCTCAGTGGTTGAGTGTCAACCCATGAACCAGGAGGTCACAGTTCCACTCCTGGTCTGGGAACATGCCTGGGTTGTGGGCTCAATCCCCAGTAGGGGGTGTGCAGGAGGCAGTCCATCCATGATTCTCTATCATCATTGATGTTTCTATCTCTCTTTCCCTCTCCCTTCCTCTGTCTGAAATGAATAAAAACATATTTTTGAAAAATATATACATGATTAGGATAAAAATGGGTTAAACTACCTAAATAATTTTCTTATTTTCTTAATCTCTGGCTTTACAATTAGACTCCGAGTTCACGTCTGGCAGGCTATTAGTGCTGTTAGGCTAGCACTCCCCTCCTCCCAGTTCCCGCCCCACCCTCCGCCCTCACTCCCCACCCACTGTCCTCATCCATAGGTGCACGATTTTTGTCCAGTTTCTTCCCGCATCTCCCATTCCCCTTTCCCCCCCAAGAATAGTCAGTCCATTCCCTTTCTATGTCCCTGATTCATTATAATCACCAGTTCATTCTGTACATCAGATTATTTATTCACTTGATTCTTAGATTCACTTGTTGATAGATGCATGTTTGTTGTTCACAATTTGTATCTTTACCTTTTTCTTCTTCCTCTTCTTAAAGGATACCTTTCAGCATTTCGTATAATACTGGTTTAGTGGTGATGAACTCCTTTAGCTTTTCCTTATCTGTGAAGCTCTTTATCTGACCTTCAATTCTGAATGATAGCTTTGCTGGATAAAGTAATCTTGGTTGTAGGTTCTTGGTATTCATCACTTTGAATATTTCTTGCCATTCCCTTCTGGCCTGCAAAGTTTCTGTTGAGAAATCAGCTGACAGTCGTATGGGTATTCCCTTGTAGGTAATTGCGACTCTTTCTCTTGCTGCTTTTAAGATTCTCTCTTTGTCTTTTGCTCTTGGCATTTTAATTATGATGTGTCTTGGTGTGGTCCTCTTTGGATTCCTTTTGTTTGGGGTTCTCTGCGCTTCTTGGACCTGTAAGTCCATTTCTTTCACCAGGTGGGGGAAGTTTTCTGCCATTATTTCTTCAAATAGGTTTTCAATATCTTGCTGTCTCTCATCTTCTGGCACCCCTATTATTCTGATGTTTGTACGCTTGAAGCTGTCCCAGAGGCTCCTTACACTATCTTCGTATTTTCGGATTCTTTTTTCATTTTGCTTTTCCGGTTGGGTGTTTTTTGCTTCTTCGCATTTCAAATCTTTGGCTTGATTCTTGTGCTCCTCTGGTCTGCTATTGGGTGTCTGTATAATATTCTTTATTTCAGTCCGTGTATGCTTAATTTCTAGTTGGTTCTTTATCATAGCATCGAGGGTCTCATTAGTTTTCGTGACTCTCTCCTCAAGTTTATTGACAGCTTCTAGCACATTTTTGCAAGCCCTCAAAATTGCGATTTTTAGCTCTATATCCTCCATTTCTGTCATGTTTTTTTGTCTCCGCATTATTTATGCTTTCTTGGTGCACCCCCTAGTGGTCTTTGTGCGCAGTCTTGTTCTAGTTGAGCCTTGATTGTTGTAGTTAATACTAGAGGGATTTGACCACCAGGCCGACTGGCTGTGTGAATCAGCTGTCTAATTTATCATTTTCATATAAGCATTTTATGATGTACAAAACCAAAATATTTGATGACTGCCTTAAGTTAAATACAGTAAATAGAATTGTGCAGAAATGGGGGCCCATTAAAATGAACATTTCTACTCTATTAGTGTAACTTTTTGAATATCATCTGGATGGGGCATTATTATTGAAAAACAATTAACTTTTTTAAAAGGGCTATATTTCTAGGATTAGCTGGCGTTCTCAAAGGGCCTAGACCTGTGTCTGAAAGCATATGTGATTATATTTGTCTGAGTTCGGACAGGAAACATGGCATACTTACACTTGGTATTTAGGGAATTTTTAATAAATAAGAATATTTACAAATATGTTGGCAGGACTTAGGAAACCAAGAAGGGATAATGACGTATTCTGAGGCCAGTAAAAGATGGGCACCTTCACTAAAGTAGGGTCTAGGGCAGTGATGGCGAACCTATGACACGCGTGCCAGAGGTGACACGCGAACTCATTTTTTTGGTTGATTTTTCTTTGTTAAATGGCATTTAAATATATAAAATAAATATCAAAAATATAAATCTTTGTTTTACTATGGTTGCAAATATCAAAAAATTTCTATATGTGACATGGCACCAGAGTTAAGTTAGGGTTTTTCAAAATGCTGACATGCCGAGCTTAAAAGGCTCGCCATCACTGGTCTAGGGCTAGGGGTGGGGACAGTGACAAGAACCTATAGCGGTGTAACCTGCTTTGGAAAGAGGGCTGCCTGAGAGGAGCTTGACCTTCACCTGAGGACCAAGGTCAACCCATGTTGAGCAGACATTCCTGACTTTCCTCGTACCTTGGAATCTCCTGCCAGTGCCTCCAATTGGAACCTATAGGAAGCTAGAGGGAGGAGGATGCCTTTGATGCAAGGCATTATGGGTCAGCTTCTCAGGGCACAGAATAGGGTGGGGAGGGGAGGACAGGCAGACAAGTATGGGGCTCAGTAAATATTGGTTGAAAAAATTTAGAGCTGCTTACTACTTATCTTAATGGATGGTTTTGCTTCATTTAATTAACAGTGCTACTTACTGCCTTCTTAAAATTCTGCATTATTACTTGAATGAACTAAATAGTATTTAGTGAGGACCTGCTAAAGTGTTTTGCCAGGCCTGTTGCTATAGATATTAGATAACTTTGTAAGAAAATTAGCTGGTACTGGAGTTGTATCTCCCTTTACATAATACATAGATACTGAAAACAACCAATCAAATGTTGACCTTAAATACTTTGAGGCGGCATAAAGTAATCCAAAGCAGCACCTCATTTCAAGTAAATTTTGGAAGCATGCTCTCTCTATAGAGGAATCCTATAGTGCAGCTCTGTCCAGCAGAACTTTCTGTGATGATGGAAATGGTCTACAAGGGAGGGCAGTTAGGGGTGTCGTGGCCACTGGCCCCATGGGGGCTATTAAGCATTTGAAATTTGGCTATTGCAACTGAGGAATTGAATTTAAAAATGTTACCTACATGAGGCCAGTGGCTGTCATATTGGACAGTGCAGCTATGGTTAATTGTTCAGTAAATATATGCTCCGTGATTTAATTTTTGTATGAATCTTTTCTGGAGTAAGAATTTGGATCTTGTATTTTCAGATTGCTAGCCTCTATATATAGGTATGCAGCAAATACCGGTGACCAGAATATAAAGAGAAATCAAAAGCAGCTCAGATGAACCAGGTCTTAAGGCTAGGCTAATGAAAGTAAAGCAAAAGATACAGGAACCCTTTTATGTTATACTAGAGGCCCGGTGCATGAAATTCGTGCACTGGTGTTGGGGGGTGTCCCTCAGCCCAAGAAAATTAGCTGGTACTGGAGTTGTATCTCCCTTTACATAATACATAGATACTGAAAACAACCAATCAAATGTTGACCTTAAATACTTTGAGGCGGCATAAAGTAATCCAAAGCAGCACCTCATTTCAAGTAAATTTTGGAAGCATGCTCTCTCTATAGAGGAATCCTATAGTGCAGCTCTGTCCAGCAGAACTTTCTGTGATGATGGAAATGGTCTACAAGGGAGGGCAGTTAGGGGTGTCGTGGCCACTGGCCCCATGGGGGCTATTAAGCATTTGAAATTTGGCTATTGCAACTGAGGAATTGAATTTAAAAATGTTACCTACATGAGGCCAGTGGCTGTCATATTGGACAGTGCAGCTATGGTTAATTGTTCAGTAAATATATGCTCCGTGATTTAATTTTTGTATGAATCTTTTCTGGAGTAAGAATTTGGATCTTGTATTTTCAGATTGCTAGCCTCTATATATAGGTATGCAGCAAATACCGGTGACCAGAATATAAAGAGAAATCAAAAGCAGCTCAGATGAACCAGGTCTTAAGGCTAGGCTAATGAAAGTAAAGCAAAAGATACAGGAACCCTTTTATGTTATACTAGAGGCCCGGTGCATGAAATTCGTGCACTGGTGTTGGGGGGTGTCCCTCAGCCCGGCCTGCGCCCTCTCACAGTCCAGGACCCTTCAGGGGGATGTCCACCTGCTCGCTCCTTACTGCTCTGCTTGCTGCTCCTTAGCCCTGCTGCGGAGGTGGGAGAGGCTCCTGCCAGTGCCGCTGCACTCACCAGCCATGAGCCCGGCTTCTGGCTGAGCGGCTGCTCCCCTTGTGGGAGCACATTGACCACCAGGGGACAGCTCCTGCGTTGAGTGTCTGCCCCCTGGTGGTCAGTGCGCATCATAGAGACCGGTCGTTCTGCCATAACAGTTGCTTAGGCTATTATATATATACTAGAGGCCTGGTGCACAAAAATTTATGCACTCGGGGGGGGAGGTGGTGGGTCCCTCAGCCCGGCCTATGCCCTCTTGCAGTCTGGGACCCCTCGGAGGATGTCCACCTGCTGGCTTAGGCCCACTCCCTGGGGGATTGGGCCCAAGCTGGCAGTCAGACATCCCTCTGGCAGCCCGGGAGCCCTCGGGGGATGTCCACTTGCCAGCAGGGAGCAGGCCTAAGCTGCAGTCGGACATCCTTAGCACTGCTGAGGAGGC
>NW_005354385.1:12892622-12912307 GCF_000412655.1 Myotis brandtii | reverse complement strand
TGCCGGCCGCCATCTTGATTGGGTTAATTTGCATATAGTTGCTCTGATTGGCTGGTGGGCGTGGCTTAAGGCATAGCAAAGGTACGGTCAATTTGCATGTTTGTCTTTTATTAGTGTAGATATATAGATAGTTATATATGCTTTACAAATGTAGGTTGTATTTGTTTAGACTGAGTTATATTTAAAAGTAGAGCATTGTGGTTTCTCATCATTAAAAATCTACTTCAATTAAAAAAACAATACATTTATTTCTTTGTTGTAGTTATTCTGGATATTTGATCCTTAATTACCACACTAGTTGTTTTATGCATAATCAGTTGGTTACAAAGAAGATATTAAAAGAATGAAGATAGGAAATCTAATGTAAACAGCTAGACAAAAATACATATCTGGTGATATATTAAAGGCATATATATTTTCTCTTCAAGACTGATATTTAGTGACTTTGTTTTATATTTTTTATTTTCTTAGCTTTATTGTATATGTATGTATTACATTTATTCAGTTTTATGAAAAAATCTGAGACTTCTCTTGGCCCTTTTCATAACACTTTTTCTTCCTATTAGCTGTCTTCAGAAATCTTTGTTAAATTCAGAAACAGAAAAAACACTCACTTGGAATTCATAATTATTCCATAAGGACAGACAGATTATCACATCATAAATATGACATATTACTTGTAATGCAACTGAAAATACTTTTCGGGGCAGTAAGTTCATATTTGTTTTCTGATTATTCTTATTCTACTCAAGTGTACTTTTTGCCTACACTTTTCACATTGTGTTTTGTTTGATCTGTATGTAATAGGACATAACAATTATATATGAGACTGTGCCTTTTAAAAGGAACAAGTTCTAAGTTCATTTTGACAAATTTTTTAAATGGCTCTTGTACAAACTCAAGAATGCTTTTGTTTTGTATATTGTGGTAACATATACAAAACTTAGAATGTACTATTTGAAATATTTTAAGTGTACAATTTTGTGGCATTAGTCCATTCATATTGTTGAACCATTTATGAACATTTATTAATTTCTTTATATTGAGAGGTGATGTTTCCAGTTTTGTGGATTTTTTTTTCTCTTCCAAGAACAATAAAATCATTCATAAATTCTTATTCGTATCAGTAAAGCAATATCTACTAAAATCCTATAAATGGCATTTTAAAGTGGTATTAAACAAGCTATTGTAAGCTTGTTCATCAATACACAAACAGGACTTGTTAAAATAACTCTTTAAATGAAAAATGCAGCTATTTTTAAATAGAAAGATACAGTTATTTTTCTTCTTTGCATTTCACTTTTGAAGGAATTTTGTCAAAGCCCAACCAAAGCTATAGGACAGTGATATGGTCTGATGAAGGAAGGTTGTGGTTATAGTGTGTGGGATATGCCACACTTTGTGACTCATTTTCCTTTAATGTATTTTTCAAGTTTGTATATTTTATCCAGACTTAAGCTTTCTTTCTTTTGTTCATTTAATTGAGTTCTTGAGATACTAACACAACAATGGAATTTTAACTTACTTTTATGTGTGCTAAAACATATAATTAACTCATAGTTTTGTGAAAATAATAAGATAAAACCAGCTTTCTTCCACAACATGAGTTCCTTCTGCTTACCTGTTGCCGTAGTAACCAGGTAAACACCAATAAAACCAAATGGGCATCAAAAAAGTTTCTCACATAATTTGTGTTGAAAATTCATAGGATCTTTTAAAACATAATCTTATCTGGGTAGGGGAAGGAAAGATTCAAGTAATGGAAGAGAGAAGCCAGACTTTATTTGAATATAGAAAGAGAGTTGAAGGGGTGGGAGTCTGTATTGCTGAGAAAAGCATTTTCAAAGCAGACTGTTCTGGTATTTTATACCAATTATGTGTAGCGATTGCTTTGAATAAATTTTGCCATCCTGCTGAGATTTCCTTTTTAAAAATCCTGGAGCAATTATAAGATGGAAGTCTGGAATGTATAAACAATGTCCATTGAACAGTAAATGAGCCTCATACTTATAGAACTCATGGTCAGAATGTACTACATTTTATTCGGTGTTTCTCTGCCTTTCCTTCCTCCTCCATCATCGCACAGACACCATGTCTACTTCAAGTGTACAAACACATACATTTTTGCCTAGAAATACTTTTAAATAATTATTCCCATCAAATTAACAAAATCTCTCTGTTGCTCTCACATTATAATCAGTATTCCTACTATTTGTTCAGTAGAGTTATTGATTATATTTTATGTATTTCCAACCTTAACACACCAGATTACCGTTATCTGTAGACCTGGAAACAAAACACTGCTCCAAGTCAGTGTTCATGGGGGGGAAATTACACCCTTAGAACACAGCATTAGACTGAGTTTCCAAATGTCAACTTGTTTTATGTGACAAAGCAGTCTGCACTACTCATGACAAACAACATAGAAACTCCGAAAGAGAAGTCAACTGTCACTTGGCGTTAACTATAAAAAGCCTGAACTCCATTATTTTGCTGAACTTACAGGCCTTATACAATGTTTACAATAAGATTTGGAGAGTTGCCTAGCATTGGAATATATACAATTAAACAACACAGTTGAACGGCCCTTTTATGTCAGCACTGCTAAAAGACGGCCATTATACTCACATGATAGTCATTCTTGGAACTCTTAGCATAAACAGGAATAGAGAACATTCATTTGTAATTCTATCTAAGTGCATGCAGGGTTTTCTTAAATTTTATTTTATTCTATTCACATAAACCCCCATGGAAACTAAAGATAACAATAATAAAGAGATCACTGAATTAGAACTATTTCTTTGACTGTCAAAGAATGTAATACTTCTATTTTGTTTGCAACTGAGCCTAAGCACTCAGCTCTTTGGACTTTTATGTAAGCTTATGTAAATAAGGGAGATTGTGTTTAAATTTTTTACAAAGTGAATTTTATTTGTTTGGAAATTAACTTTACACAAGAAATTAACACAAAATGCGCTTCCTGGTTTCCTATTTCAGACATTTACTTAAAAGAACAAATGCAAAGAGACAACAGAATGTCATAGATTAAAATGAAACCAAACACAGACCATGTTTTAAGTCCACATCCATGTTTTGTTGAAGGTAGATTAGGCCAATTTAATAGTAATAGGCCAGAAGGGTTGAAACTTTGGCCTTGACGGCAACAAGAAGAGGGAATGATACACAACTGAAGCAATTACTTCTTTATGCTAAGTGGAAATATTTAAGAGATTGATTTATAGTGCTATCCTTAAGTAATATAAACATATATTTTAATACATATTTTGGGTTTTCCCACAGTAATTTTTACCTGTAAGTTTCCCAGAGATGTTTGACTTTATAATTTTGAAAACTACTGTACAGTGACACCAAAATAAAGCATAGCTTTATTGCATGACAATACCGAAAGGAAGATTTGAGCTCAATTTAGGTCTCTGGAGCCAGTGACTCCAGCTGTTTTTGCCTCTGTTTTCTAGTCTGTTGTCTAAAATTTGGGAATTTGTTAAGCACGTTTCTGGAGAAGTTTGAGCTGCTTGACAGAAAGTTGACCTGTTATGTAACAACAACAAAAAAGACTGTCGACATGACTTATGAAGGATTTGCAGCGTGATATTTGAATGACTGTTAGAGTACCTCAAAAAATTAAAGGTTATCTGAAATATGATTTATAAGATGAAATGTTTGCTTCCCCCTAACTCTGGCCTGAAACTTGTAGTTTAAAGTCTTTAATACAGATACATTTTCCTCCTTTCCTTTCTCTTATAAAGAGAAATACCTAGTGGGCTTCCACTTATAATCAGAATATATGAAAGTTTATATCGAGTTAGACCAAAGGATTTTCTAAACATGGTTTTGTCCCTACATTTGGAAATAAGGGAAGGACTTTTCAGAGCATTAGTCAATTGGCTGAGATCAACTAAATGCTCCAAATATCTCTTAACTAACCAATGAATCAATTATCTGTGAGTGTGCTTTGGCCATTTTTGGACCTATTTCTGACTTTAAGACTTGAGAGTAATGTGATCCACACACATTTGTGAAGTGCTACTGGCTTTTTGTTTGTTTCAAAAAAAATACATATTTCAAATGTTTTCTCTGTTCTTAGGTTTCCATAATTTGAGGAATAAGTTTGGTAACCATTTTATAAACTTTAAATATATCTCCTTCAAATTAATATTTTTCCAGACCAGAGAATCCTGATTTTAAAATTATACTCTCATGGAAATATCTCTGCTCTTTGAATCAGTTTAGTTCTCCATTTTGCTGGTTTGGAAGGGCAATAATGACATCTTCCTAGAAAAACTTAGATGCACTTGAATTTTGTACATAGTAAGATTGGCTTTTTTTGTTTGTTTTGTTTTTTAAATATATTTTTTTTTGATTTTTTACAGAGAGGAAGGGAGAGGGATAGAGAGTTAGAAACATTGATGAGAGAGAAACATCCATCAGCTGCCTCCTGCACACCTCCTACTGGGGATGTGCCCGCAACCAAGGTACATGCCCTTGACTGGAATTGAACCTGGGACCTTTCAGTCCGCAGGCCGATGCTCTATCCACTGAGCCAAAACCGTTAGGGCAAGATTAGTTTTTTGTTTTTGTTTTTTTTACTTTATTTCCATTAAATAACTCTCTATGCTCACTATTTATTGTTCTGTTGGGCTCTGGTTCCTGTTGGGCTGCTTCCTTTCAGAGAGTCCAAAGTGACTCTCAGACATTGTTCCGGTTTATAACTGAGAGTTTAGTGGGCTATGTTAGGCTTGCTTTTATGGATGTAGAGGATAATTTGTCACCTTTGGATCCATTTCCCCATAGCTCAACCTTATCAGCTCAGTGTGATTAAAGAGTAGAGTGTTACACATAGATGTGGGTGTTTTAATGTGCACCTCTTCTTTCAAATGCTATATATACAAATGTTAAACTAAGCCAGACATGAGTCCAAGAGAGACCATTCTTGGAACTTAAAAGAATTATGTCATGATTCCTATGTGGGTTTGTTGTTAAATTTCCTTCCATAATAATGTTCTTGGTACAAATATTCTTAATTAGGCATATGGAGGATTCAGAGGTCAGAAGACAACATATTCCCACTATTGGAGAGAGTACAGTACAAGGGGAAACAGTGTACAATTAATAGCCATTGGCAACCTAAGATGAGGGCCACGAATGGTATGAAGGGAATGGTCTACAGAAAACTGGAGAAACAGACCTCACTTCTATCCAGGGGAGATCAGAAGAGCTCTGGATGGGACAACATTTGTGCTCAGCCTTGAAAGAAAGATAATGATCTTGATGGGCGGAGTTGGTGGCAGAATAGCCTTATTGTGTTTGGGGTGGATGACAGGAGCAGTAGGGATACATCCTGGCAAAGCCATGAAGCAAGACCAGGCAAGAGGAAAGCTCTTACCTTATCCTTTGGGCAATGGGGCGCCTTTAAAAGTTTTAAGCTGAGGAATGTCAACATTTCAGAGAGATTAATCCAGAATACACATGAAGAATGAGGTGAGAGGGAACTCTGAACATAGTAGACTTTTCTTGTATGTACTTTAAAGTGGATTCTGTGGGAACCTTGTCCCAGATTTCTTGAACACCCCCCTCCCCAAGCTGAGATACTGTCTATATCAGTGATGGCGAACCTTTTGAGCTTGGCGTGTCAGCATTTTGAAAAACCCTAACTTAACTCTGGTGCCGTGTCACTTATAGAAATTTTTTGATATGGCGTGTCAGCATTTTGAAAAACCCTAACTTAACTCTGGTGCCGTGTCACATATAGAAATTTTTTGATATTTGCAACCATAGTAAAACAAAGACTTATATTTTTGATATTTATTTTATATATTTAAATGCCATTTAACAAAGAAAAATCAACCAAAAAAATGAGTTCGCGTGTCACCTCTGACACGTGTGTCATAGGTTCGCCATCACTGGTCTATATTCTTTTAAACAAAATTAGTGTTAAACAACTCTTTCACTAGTGATTATAAAAATGTTCTAAGTACAAAATCAGATGTGCCTGTGATGTGTATTAAAGAGATCTAATCAAAGGTATTCTACTTTTTTTTCATTAATTGTTTGAATTTGGGATCCTGCATTGTAAAACTCAAGCACTATGTAAGTCCATCTAGCAAGCTGTAGGAGTTTCCTGGCGGATATAGCTATGATATAATTAGAATTCATAATCGCAAGGTAAATTGTTATTAACATTAATGACAAAAATAATAATGATTACAGCTAACATTTATTGAATATTTACTATGTTCCAGGAAGGCATTGTTCCAAGGAGTTTATATGTATATAAACTCCTTGGAACATTTCCCAATCACTATAGTTAAAATACACATAGTTTTAAGTATGAATGTAGCTTAAGTTAGAGTAAACAATAGTAAAAGGGAACAGAACAACAAATTGATGTGCTTGAGAAATAGAACAAATTTAATCTATAAATATTATCTCTTTTTATATAATGAAGAAAATACTTATGTACTAGGCACTGTGGGAAATGAATAATGCCACTGTTTTATACTGACAAGTCTATAACATAGTTCATTAACATATGCTTGAAAGTAAAAATAAATTGGGTGTACAACATAATATTTGGGGAGTGTGATGTGGAGCTATTCCAAGCAGAACACCAGCTTGGCTTTGTGTTTCTTTTACACCTACACCCGACTACAGCCTCATGGATTTAAAAATATTATCTGTGCCATTTTATCTCCTTGGCTCAGTGAACGTCATAGTTATCTACATTAGGCTTCAGATGCTGCCAGTACAAGCAATTATCTTTTATTAAGAATCTTCTTTCTGGCCCAGCCGTTATGTCTCAGTTGGTTGAGCTCCTTCCCATGCACTAGGAGGTCACAGTTCAATTCCCAGTCAGGGCACATGCCCAGGTTGTGGGCTTGATCCCCAATATGGGGCATGCAGGAGGCAGCTGATCAATGGTTCTCTGTCATCATTGATGTTTCTATCTCTCTCTCCCTTCCCCTTCATCTCTGAAGTCAATAAAAATATATTCGAACACACACACACACACACACACACACACACCTTTTTTCTCATTCCTTCATTCAGAAATGTATAGCCTTGCCATCATCCACCTTTCATTGTTTTATCTATTCACCATGAGGTCAGCTTTTATCTCCTTAACTTTATTTTCATTTATTTTTGAAATGTCTTTTCTGCTTACCTGTGGAGTTACAATCCAGATGTGTATTTCCTATAAGTATACATGCTGTCTCCTGACAACTCTCTCCATGCTTCCCCAGAATACTTTCTAGGGTTACAGGGGTACCAATAAGGTTCTGAGAGAAAACAGAGGATCCGGATATAAATGGTCAAATTAGCAACTCCCTGAACATAAATTGTCTGTGGGGTAGTGGGGACCAAGGTGGGCAATTAGAAACCTTTGGGTAGTGATTCTGGTGGAGGGTTGTCCAACTGGGAAGAAGCTGAACCTACCAGAGTTTGGAAAACAGCTGGAAGCTCTCAAGGTCCTGCAGACCCCAGTTGCCATCAGGGGCCACATAACTTGTAAGGGTAGAATCCCAGGAAGCCTGGAGTCAGGGCTGTGGTGGCAACAAAGACCCAGGGGTTGAGAAACAGACCCAGGCTAGAACCTCTGGGTCCTTCACGTGCAAGGAGGCAGACTCTGGTTTGAATTAAGGTTGAGAAACTTGGAAAAGAGACTGAAAACGCCATGAAGGAATGATCTAGTGTGTAAACATGAGCCAGCCCATGTGGAATTTGAGTGTGTATACCTATAATAAGTCCAATTTGTATGTAGTTTATTCCTCGAGATTCTTTTATGTTTGCTTGTAAACAGTTACCAGTTAATCATTTTCCCCCCTATTTTAAATGACTTTCTGAACATGCAGGGCTGAAGGACCTAGAGTGGGGAGGAGGGCATTGTAAGAAAAGTACAACCACATGAAACCAAGTGGCTCTGTGTTTGGAGGAGAAACCTGTGTTCCCTTGGGTGATGGTAACAGAACATTTTCCAAGAAGTGGCATCAGAGACTTTTTGGGTAAGGGTCCCCTGGGGCTGGGTCTTGGCATATGTACATGTAACATTCCCAGCACGGGTAATACTAACTCTATCGTGGGCAAGGGCAGAACTAATGCTAACAAATTATTTTTTCAATGAGCTGTTATTAACCTATCCCCATACCTCTTTTCATACAAAAGTGCAAATCTGTCTTGACCAGTAAATTAGATGTTCCCTTTTCAAAGCTGAATTAATGAATAAAAGTTGCATTTATGATGCCTTGCATTATAGTATTTTTTAAAAACCCTTAAGGATAACATTTCTGCAGATTTTCCTGCCCAACATAGAAGTTAATCATATGTACTTATGCTATACATTTTAGCTTGATCAAACGATCAAGATTGGATATCCCACATGCTGTTATTTTGAATGAAAACTAATCAAAGTAACCAGAAAGTAGTTTGTTTTTTGTATGATGCCTTGCATTATAGTATTTTTTAAAAACCCTTAAGGATAACATTTCTGCAGATTTTCCTGCCCAACATAGAAGTTAATCATATGTACTTATGCTATACATTTTAGCTTGATCAAACGATCAAGATTGGATATCCCACATGCTGTTATTTTGAATGAAAACTAATCAAAGTAACCAGAAAGTAGTTTGCGTTTTGTTTTGTTTTTTGTTGTTGTTATTGGAATTGGAGGAATTAAAATAAGTTTACTTTTATTAAGCTGACTGTATATAAGCACTCTTTAATGCTAGACCATAAAAGCAGAGCCAAGATGGGGGAGTGTGTGTGCATTCCCCCCTGTAATCATTTAGTGACAGTACTATAACCAAGCTGGCAAAACAATCTAGAAGTTAATGAGATAGAAACAGGAATCAGTGTTCCCAAACAGATTGTTAGTAAGCTGCTTGTAAGCAGGGGTCATGCCTTCAATTGTTTTGAAACCTCTGGTATGCACATACTAATAAATACTTGTCCAATGACCCAGATCTATATATAATGTCATCTTGTTCTTTTTAAGAACACAGCGACTGCCATTTCTTTAATTCCGAATGCACACACACACACTTCAACACCCCTGAAATATATATAGTGTTTGAGGGGCCAGCAGGCTGGATTAAAGTTCAGTTCTTCCAGAGGGGGTTGTGGATTTGTGTTTATTTGTGATAGCCGCCAGGGGACACTACCAGTCCGAGACCACTTGAAATTAAATTCTCTGCTTGAGGTTTTGTTGTGCTGCACTGGTTGTGTGGATGCAGTGGCAGTTGGTAGTTCAAATTCTCAGGGGAGTTGTTTTCTTCACTTCACCCAATCACAAGCTTGAGAAATGCACATTTCCTTGTTGTCTCTTTCAGCGTGGTAAGTTTATTTCTTGTTTGCCTTTCCCCAGAGAATGAGACCCCTTTGGTGTCTCGGTTTTCTGTAACATTCTTCCATTAGATTCCTCATATGGGACCATGTTGTATTTCTAAAGGGTACATTGAGTAGAGGTGTAGCCGTTGTGGATGGCATCTGAGGTTTATTGAAATGCAGTTCTTGTTCAGGTTGCCATTATCCAGCTGATCCATGACATTTGAAAGCCCAGACAGAGGTTCTGCTGATTGGCCACCTGTGGGTCCAGAAATCTTGTTTTGTATAGAAGATGGTTACGGCCCTAGCTGGTTTGGCTCAATGGATAGAGCATCGGCCTGCGGACTTAGGGGGCCCGGGTTTGATTCCGGCCAAGGGCACATGCCTGGGTTGCGGGCTCGATCCCCAGTGGGGGGCGTGCAGGAGGCAGTTAATCAATGATTCTCTCTCATCGATGTTTCTCTCCCCCCACTCTCCTTTCCTCTCTAAAATCAATAAAATATATTAAAAAAAAAAGAAAAGAAGAAGATGGTTAGGATACCCTGTGGACCCAAAGGTATGAGTCAATCTGGATGACAGTGAATGTCTTAGCAGGGTTATTTCTGCTAAGCCTCTTGGGGTTTGAGAAACAGTCCCACTGTAGTTACTTCATCACAGTTCCTTGCCACTCCTGAAGTTGACTTTGAGATGATACTCGAGTGATATGATCAGGAATCTGAGTGGTATTTAATCGGAAGTCCTTTCTTCTCATTAGCTCTCATGAAATACCTTTTCTGTTCCTTTATGGCCAAGCTTCTACTTTACACATTTACTGGTCAGCTGCATCCCTTTTGCATTTGTCATAGCAGTTAGCCTATCTTTTTGATATCACATGTGCAGACTAGAACGCTCTCCCAAGTTACAATCTCCACTTGTTAACAGAGAATCCTTCTCCCCTTTGCGAGTGTCACCAAGACTTACTGCTTCTGTCCCCGGGTGATTCTCTTCTTCTTTGGAAAAAGAGACAGGAGGAAGAGGATGAACAGTTCCTTGTTGCCTACTATTGTCAGCTATTTTATGAAATTATTTTATTTAGTTCTCACAGCAACCTGTGGCAGATCATTATTATTATCCCAATTTATTTAAGAGGAGACTGAGGTTCATAGAGGTGAAGCACCTGCCCACAGTGCCAAACAACAGGGGAGGAGTTGAGCCAGGATTTAAAACCTCTGTCAGACTTCAAAGCCAAACTATTTCACTCTACCTCATTATTTCACTTGAGGGCAGAGCTTTTTTTCCCATTTTTTTTTTTTTTTTTTTTTTTTTTTTAAATAAGACTCGTTTAAGTGATTTATTAACAATAGAGAACACATAATAGAATTCAACTCAAAGCAGATGCTGCTTCTGACTACATCATAGCTTGAAATTTGGGCTTTCTGCGCGTGTGTGTGTGTGTGTGTGTGTGTGTGTGTGTGTGTTGGGGTATACATGCTGGTTTTGGCTACTATGCTAACATTTGAGAAATGAGTACTTTTACCTCAGATAAAAACAAAAGCTAAGGCCTCGCTAATCTAATTCTCAAGTTTAAACATCTTAAAATTAGCCATGCATCTGCTTTGCTGTCTCATTTTCAAATGGATGTCCAATTTAGAATCTTTTTGTCTTTAACTAGTATCTGACAAAGCATCAATTGAAAGCAAACAATATTTTATGTGTATGCATAGTTGTATTCTGAAAATCTCTAGAAATTAATATAATCGAGTACATTTAATGTCATAAAAGAAAATGATTTTAGAAATTTGTTTTTATAGGCATGATTGACAGACATAATCTGACTCTTTGGGATTACAACAAATTGCAATAAAATTATAATAGTTCACTTAGAATATATATATACCACATGATAACACACAAATACACTTTAAGCTAACAAAAAATTTTCTTATAAGCGTTAGAATTACCTAGAGAGAGAGAGGCTTTGTGAGAGCTATATGACATTCAAAATTATTAAGTAAAGATTGAAATTCAAAAGAGAGTGTGTGTGTGTGTATGTGTGTGTGCACATACCTGTAGCCCTACCAAGGCCTAATTTCTTTACCTGGGTCTTGTTGCCTACTGCCTGATCAGACCCACACTCAGGTTTGGGTAATCTGAACCTGCCTTCCAATCTGATGGGTTCTGCTGTGAACTCTGATGATTGATGAGTGCTCTTAGGAGAAAGCATTAGAGAGGAGAGAGAGTTCTGTTCCACAGTCCTCTCACTTGGCTCCTGAGCCAACCCTGCTGTAATGATTTCACGCTGGGATTCCTTACTCCTGACACTGGCTCTGCTCTGGTTAGTATCTGGCTTTTTCTCACCCGTAGACCTGGTCCCTCTTTGAAAGTAAGTAACAGTCAGCATAGCCTGACTGCAGGCCTGAGGGCTGACAGATGATGACTGAAAAGTGGCGCCTTTCTTATCTTTATCAAATAAAAAAGTTGAATGAAAAATGTAGGGTTGAGTTAGACAGGGGCAATAATGTTGGAGGTAGCCAATAATATTGGGGCGCTTTTTTTTTTCCCAATATAGCTGGCAATATATGCTTGTTGTGCAAAAACTATATACAGCTCCCTCAGAGAAAAACAAGATACACAGGACTTTTAGTTTTAAATTTCAACAGAATTGAGTTATAAGATGTTGAAAGTGCCATTGAAGTGTTGTAGTGATTATGCCAAATTCAAGTTTCACTCTATCACATATGTTGTCATTAGTAGCGACAGGTTGGCCAATTAATCTGTCTCTTTGGAAAACATTCAAGGAAAGATCAACATATTTGACTTTTTGTCATTATGATTGTCTGTTTGATAATAACTCACTTTGGAACATCTTCAAAACTCACTTGCTTTCATGCCCTTTCAAAAACTCTTGGCAAGAAGATAGTTAAAGATAAATATTGACAATTATATTTCTGGACCTATAGTAGCATGCTATTCTGTAAATAAGCACATTGCAGTTACTCTTGAGCAATTTTAAACTTAATGGAAGCCCTTCCTTACTGCATACATTGTGGAATGTGACAGGATTCCTAAATAGGAATTAGTCCATTTGTGTGGGCCTTACAAAGGCAAGGATCTTATTCTTTATATCCAAGGTTTAATGACACGTTTAACAAATATTTATTGAATTCATGAGTAAATGGGCAATTGAATGACTTTAAGAGAATGTATGGCTTTTAAATAAAAGGTATTCAAAGCTGTACTATTTTAAAAAGTAAATTTCACATCCAGAAAGCTGCAGATAACTTAAGAACCCATATTTCTACCTAAAGTATCAATCATTGCTTTACCTTCTTTTTTCCCCTTTTAATTCAAGAAATAAAATATTGCCTTCCCTCCTTCCTTAGGGCACCTCTCATTGTGAATTTCAAAACTATTCTTCATGGTCATGTCCTTATACTTTTTTTATAATCCTTCCTGAGGATGTGCTTTTCATTGATAAGAGAGAGAGAGGAAGAGAAAAGAAAGTGAGAGAGGGAAACACTGATCAGTTGCCTTCAGTATGCGCCCTGACCTGGTGATCAAACCAGATACCTGGGTATGTGCCCTGGCTGGTAATCAAACCCATGACCCTTTGGTGCACAGGATGACGCTCTAACCACTGAGCACAACGGCCAGGGCTCCTTTTCCTTTTCCTTTTTTTTTTTTTTTTTTTTTTACATTTGTATGCATCAATAGAACAGCTATGGATTGTTATATTTTTGAATTTGCACTCATGACTTCATTCTCTATGTATTCTGGAGTATCATTCTGGAGTTCTGTTAATTCAAAGTTATGTTTTTGAGAAATGTCCATGTTGATTACATATATATCTGTTTCATTCATCTTATTGCTTTGTAGTTTTCTGTCTTATACCACAATATATCCATTTACTTTTTGATGCCTATTTAGGTTGTTACAGGCCTTGTCACTGTTTTAGAAAGGTTCCTGTGATTATCTGTGTAGTACAACCCTCTGCTCATGAGCCAGCTTCTCTGAGGAGTGCTTCCGGGAGTGAGTGGGAGGTCTTGGTGTGCTGGGTGCTCCCCTAAAGGTCTGTCTTTGCTCACGCTGCCGCCAGCATGCAGAATATCTTTCCTCCATGTTCTTTCAAAAAGGCTCCAGTATTTAGTTAGTAACATATGCAAAGTGGGAGTTTTCTTTTTGAGTTCATGGTGGATGGCTTAACTGCTATTTGATTTTGTGAAATTCAAATTCTTTTTTGTAACCTCAGAAGAGAAAAGAAGACAGCACATGAAACAAAACACTTGTGAATGAAAAAAGGAGATAGCCATGGAATCAAATAGGAGACGTTGGGTTAAAACCCCTTATGTTGCCCACTGTCCAGGGTTGCTGTTGAGCTACACTGAAGTGCATCTGGTCACTAAACCCCCATAACGATCCTGGCTGAAGCCTTGGCCGGTTAGGTTATCTCAGTTGGTTAGAGCATCGTCCTTATACACCAAGGTTTGATCACTAGTCAGGGCACATGAAAGAATCAATCGATGTTTCTCTCTCCCTCTCTCTCTGAAAATCAATCACATGCAAGAATCAATCCATGTTTCTCTCTCTCACCCTTCCTCTCTCTCTCTCAAAACCAATCAATAAAATTTCTTAAAAAACCGTCCTGGCTGAAAAAAACCTATATAGTAATCATTTTTCAGCCCAATAACTTAGTCTCTGAGTAGCCCGAACCGGTGCTTTTTGAAAGGCATATTTTAAAACAAAAGTAGATATCTAATGAAAGGCTCTGGATTAAATAGTTGGAGTAAGAATCACCTTACTCATCCTGACCACTTAGAATACCTTTTAAACCCCCCCCCCCTTTCTCTTTTAAAGAAAAGATATCATCTCATTTATGTGGAAACTATTGTTATCAGAAATGAAACCCTGGTTTTGTCAGAAGACAAAAAAAGTATGACTAGTTTTATGGATCATGTTTTATTCTCTCTTTTCCTGACAGTGGGTTCTGTTTTCTCAGTTCTGCAGGAAGAACTTGCTTCGCTTTTCCTTTAATATGTCAAATAGCAAGAGTGAGACTGCCTTTTTCACCTTAAATCTCTTCCATTCATCTCAGATTTTCATCCTTCAACGGGAATGTCCATCTAAAGCTAGCAAATGACCATGGCTAATATGATGTTCTTTCTCTGTTGCCCAAATACTCTATTTTTCTTGCCAAATATTTTTTATTGTTGAGAGTATCATTTCTACTTTCCTGGTACTAGAATCTCAAAAACCACCTGGTTGTAAAATCTTTTTCATGGGTACCATTCATTGCCCTTGTTAGAAAAAAAAGTACCTTTTGTCAGTTCCTTCCTTTTCTGCCTTAATCTGACCAGTGTAATATGTTAAATTATAGGTCTACAGAAGGTCCTCTTGGGGTTGGTACCTTGAAACCTCTGGGCAAAGGACATATGTAGGTGCAGAGAGCAGGGATCATGTCCTTGTTATTTCAATAGAGCACTTAGCACATTTGTGAACTCAGTAAATATTAAGCACAAACTCTTGAGTGTCCACTTGCCAGTTACCTGTGATAAATGGCACAAAACAGATTGATTTTTCCTCACAACACATTATGCTTTCAGGTCACTTGAATATCCTCCCTCAGATGAATTTGGTGCACATCCAAGTTTGGGGCCCAGTGGGCTAAGCAGAGGAGAGCTCGGGAATAAAATTGATGGGGGCAGGGCATGTAAAACAATAATAGCTAAAACAATAATAATAACTTCCATGATCTATTGTTGTGGATCATCTGCTCTGCTGCTTCCCTTCTGTTGTCATAGAAAACTGAATATTGATTGAAATTATTAAATCGAGAAGATAACAATGGTGATTCCATTTAGCTGCCCACAAGCCAGGGGGATTCTTTCACAGCTAAGCAAATGGCCACATGACCAATACCTCAAAGAAAATGAGCAGCATGTCCAAGGGAAATTAAACTCTCCTTTCTCTGACCTCTTCCTATTAGATTCTACTGAAAATTTATATTTGGGAAGAATTTCTGAGTCATTTGCTGTAGGCAAATACTCGTGTGGGCCTAATGGAGTATGGAGCAGTGAAAACGGAGGTTATAACTCAGGGAGGAAGGCGTGAGTGGCAGTGATGGATGGGAGCCGGGGCTGGGCGTCTTCCACAGCCTTGGTGGCCCTGTGCACTCACTCAGCCCCAGAGCTCTCTCGAAGCCAGACCAGCCACAGGGGCTCTACTTCCAGAGGTGACAAAGGTGCAGGCTCTGGCCCTACCGTGACTATTGTGCTGACTTTACAGAAGTTGAAAGGAAGGGGAGGTCACACTCTGTGCCTCCACTGACTTGACTGGCTGTGCAGTGAGTTCTAGAGCTGCGGGCCAGGCCACGCCCACCCTGCCTCTCTCTGACATTTGTAATGCCATCATTTGCACTTGTTTCCTCCCATCAGAGCATGATCCCTGGTTCAAAAAGCAAAAGCACATGTTCTAAGATGATGATAGTAAGCATCACTGCTCATTTAACTCATTGTAGTCGGCTGGATGAAGAACAAAGAGAACGAGAGGACGCTATTTGCCTTTAGAAGAATTCCAACAAGGTCACCAGAAGGGGAAGTGGGGGTGGCGATGGTCATTGATCAAGGAGTGTAGGGACCAGAGAGAAAACAAACCTCCTTCCTCCCCACCTCACATAACCGCTCAAGGTGGGTGTAACATTAGTAAAACCAGAATAAGCTGAGTCAGGGGCAGCTTTAAAGGGGAGCAAACAGCCAAAGAGAAAAATGCAAAAAAGCAACAGGCTGCCTGACGGCCTGTGACAGAACCGGGAGTGAGCACTGCTGCAGCCGCCACTCCTGAGCTTCTTGCCCTGGGTCACCAGCCAGCTGACGGACCTGTGGCCAAACCCAGCAGCTGTTTGATAACCCTAACAGAGATGCAGCCGCTAATCACAGTGTCCTTATCAATAAGTTGTCCATGGCGGAGCCCCAGCGATGATCTCCTTACCTTGTGGTGACATGCTGAGCTGTAAAGACACCAGACGTGGTCACCACCTCTTCCTTTTCCTGCTTCTCTCACTTGGTGCCTCTCAGAGTCATCACATGGCCTCAACTTTCTACTCCCCATAGAAAAGCTGAGGCACCCCCAAAATGTATGACCAGAAGAAGGACATTCACCTTGATTCCTTGCTTCAGGTTAAGGATGGAATGAACAGTTGGAGGTAGAGTGGGGTCATCACCTGCTTCAGCGAGACTCTACCTTCAATGGGCCCAGAGATTTGTTTTGACTTATCTGCAAGGTTAATGGGTTTAATTGTGTGTTGGATTGTAATTAAGGATTCTTCCCAATTAGTGATGCTGGTGTAGGAAAAGCCATAAATTCTCCCATGGCTCAGCAAGCTTAGGCTTGAAGTAGAGTGGTGTTTAGAGGAAGTTCCTCTCTCCTAATATATGCCTTTGTGCACATTGGGTTCGATTAATATTGACGAACTGATCTCTTAGAAAGGAGATAAGTTTATTAGACCTTATCTCATCTATCCAGTAAGTCAGCTGCTGTGCTTTGAGTGTTAGTATCAGGCAGTATTCTGAAACTTTATTTTCCAAGTAATGGGAAAGTGGAATAAATTATTTCTTGAGGAGGGCATTGGTCATAAAATGCCCTCTGATCACTTGAGACAATAAGAATAGCTATATAACATGTGAAATAATATACAACTTTGGTCAACAGTTAATAATGATAAATGAGTAAAGAAAGAGACAAATGTTTTAAAATAAGCCAGAAATGTAATGCTAATGTTGGTTCCTGCTTCTGTTTGAAATTTTTAAAGATCAACATATGTATCCTTTTCAGTTATTTGAAATCTGCTATTAAGAACTATGGACTTAAAGTTTTCCAAAAGTACATTTAATCTTTTAAGCTTTTGTGCTATTAAAAAGATCACAGAGGATCAAGTAGAAGCATTTTAAATGTAAATCTCATACGCAAGAAGAACGGCAGCGTTTCGTGTGGTGTCTAGTTTATTTTTCTAAGATGAAATTAAATGTCACGTATTTGGGAAGCCTACTAGCTAGAGTTTTCCTAGGGAGACAACAACTTAGTAACCCTAAGAGTCGGCACTTATGGAAAATAGGAATAAATATGCCAGTGTGAGAAAGGAGGCAAAGAAAGCTTGAATCTACATGAATGGGAACTAGAGTGTGGTAGATAGAGACACTCTAGTAACAGGATTGTTTGGAGCATAAACACAGATCAATCGTAGGCCAAACAATCTCAGAAGGTAATTGCATCCCCAAAACATTAAACCACATGGTAGGTATTAGATGTGATCTCCGAAGCTGCATCAGTAAGGTGCTGCCTGAACTTCTAAGGAGCTTTATTAGCTGATGCAAATTTTGCCAGGGTGCCTCTGATTTGTGTTAAAAAGAGTCAAGACAGTCTGACTCTGAAGTGAATGAAACAAAGGGCTTGCCCCATCCAAGAGCCATTTCTCCGCAGCTCTGTGCCTGTCCGTGTATATTATTGGCCTTTGTGTTTAAAAGCTTTTCTTTCTGCCTATGTATTTTGAGATCCAGGACACCAAGATGTGACCAATAGTTCTTACTATAGGTCTCAAGAAGTCCTTCAGGGAGGGCTTGGCTGCTGATGAAGACCTCCCCACTTGGTGTTAACTTAAGTAACTCTATTAGTAAATTGGAAAAAAAATGTGTTTAATGTAATTTCATGTGTGAAACAACTTGTATGGAAAGTTTCTTGATCTACTTTTAATATACTTAAAATTTTAATGATCATTGTGAATAAATGAAAATATACGTTAATCCAATTACAATCACTGTGCCTAAGTACCCAGAATTATATACTCTAAAACGTCTCTCTAAAACAGGGGTGGGCAAACTTTTTGACTCGAGGGCCACAGTGGGTTCTTAAACTGGACCGGAGGGCCGGAACTAAAGTATGGATGGAGTGTTTGTGTGAACTAATATAAATTCAAAGTAAACATCATTACATAAAAGGGTACGGTCTTTTTTTTTTTTTTAGTTTTATTCATTTCAAATGGGCCGGATCCGGCCCGCGGGCCGTAGTTTGCCCACGGCTGCTCTAAAACGTCTCTTCAATCCTGCCATCTAGCATAATATGTAGCACAGAGCGTCAGTAGCACAGTACCTACTTAATATATATTTGTTAAATAAATAAATGAATTTGGACGACCAGGCTGAAATAGGATTGGCTCTACTAGAAGAGATAAATGGGCTTCTGCGTCAGATGTCTGAATAAGGTGGTCGGTAAAACTTGAGTGTGATGATGTGCAAGCATGGATGCTAGCAATATATTTATTCGAAAGGATACTTAGTACATATTAAAGAAACCTGTATGACTTTGCACAGTGGTTTTATTCTTATGCAATAAACTGCCTTAAAACTCTTGGGTTGCACCCAGGCGTGCCAGGAAATCACTGAGGAAGTCACATGATGTGTGAAAGTGTGGCATACAGGCTGGTAGGGATTAATGCACAGGCAGCACTGCCCAGCTCATCATATATGGTGTATTGCCTGGTTAGCAACTTCTGGTCTATGCTATGAATCCTGTCTTGTAATGTCAGTGTAGATTTGTGATATCATTCAATTACCCTGCATTAAAGACAAAGAACATTGGGAGCACTTCTTGAGGCCATGAGTACTGCATGAAATTGTGTTTTTCCCTTCCCTTTGTGGCAGTGAACATTAAAGCAGAATGATCACGTTCAAATTCTAGCTCTGCTACTTAGAGTGTGAAAGCCCGAGCTGATTAATGTCCGAGCCTCAGTTTACCGCTCTGTAAAATGAGGATACCACTGCTAATTCACAGGATTGTCCGTCTTCTCAACCTTCGTTAAGGTGCAGTGTCCCTCAGAACTGGCCAGCTGAAGTTTGCTGGAAAGGAAGTGTATGTTTTCTTGGTTTGACATGGTATCTTTGCTATTACTGTTGATAAAATACCCCACGGAGAACAAATACAGGTCATAGTTGACTTTATAAACGTGTGTTGAATTGAACTGATTGGAATTCAGAAGGCAGTGGATGGAGCAAGAGAAGGTGGAGCAGTAGCTGAATTGGAGGCAGGGGAGGGTAGATTGCTGCTAGAGTTCAGTACCCCGACAGCAGCTAGAAGTTGGAGTTGATAACCTGACAGGGAGGAATCGACAGAATTATAGAAGAAGAGGAACAGCTCAAAGAGCATTTGGTTCTCATTTTGTGTATGAGCAAATAGTCCTTCATATCTCAATACCTATTGAGGTTGCTATTAAGGCAGAACATGATAGCTACTGTTTCAATTCTGCTCAGTATATTGTGAATTATTATTAAACTAGAGGCCTGGTGCACAAAAATTTGTGCACTCGGGGGGGAAGGGGGGGG
>NW_005354385.1:12886647-12891184 GCF_000412655.1 Myotis brandtii | reverse complement strand
GGCTGGCTTTCAGTCCGGCTGGTTTCTGGGGTTTTGTTTAGCTTCTTATTTGCAACATAGTACATAGTTGCTTAGAGTTGCAGCTGAGAGGCCGGCAAGTTAGGCGGGGAACGTTGGAGTCCGCAGCAAGCAAGCCTCCCTGCTCGCTTCAGTGCATGGCTGCCAGCCGCCATCTTGGCTGACAGTTAATTTGCATAAGGATATGCTGATTAGCCAATGGGAAGGGTAGCGGTCGTACGCTAATTACCATGTTTCTCTTTTATTAGTGTAGATTATGCTCAGGATATTGTGTTTAAGAAAGAAGGAAAATCTAAAGTATGACTTAGAAAACTTTCTCTTAAAAGAGTTAAGGTGAAAACCCATACTGTATTTTATTTAAGCCTTAATTATCTAGATTAAAAAATAAGAACAATAAAGCTTACCTGGAATTTAATTGCAAAACCTCTGGTCAGACTGAGCTGACCTCACATTCACATTTTAGTTTTATGATATTGGATTTAGCCCCAATTTTCTCATCTTTCAAATGGAATTAAAGTTCCTACCCACCATAGAGCTGGTAAGAGGTTTAAATCAGATAACCTGTGGAAATCACAGGATCTAATACAAAGTATGTGCTAAATAAAAGTTAGCTTTTATTATTGGTGGTCTTATTTTTTTTTTTTAAATATATATTTTATTGATTTTTTACAGAGAGGAAGGGAGAGGGATAGAGAGTCAGAAACATCGATGAGAGAGAAACATCGATCAGCTGCCTCCTGCACATCTCCCACTGGGGATGTGCCCGAAACCCAGGCACATGCCCCTGACCGGAATCGAACCTGGGACCCCTCAGTCCGCAGGCCGACGCCCCATCCACTGAGCCAAACCGGTCTCGGCTGGTGGTCTTATATTAATGTACAACTACTATTTTACCTTTTCAAGATTATTTTTCTAAAGCCATTAAGTCCCACTCCTTGTACATTACCTGGAGGTCCTTGTTTCTACTCCCTTCTTTGGTCTGGATTTCCTTTTATTTCATTGATTTTTCCAAACATTGTTTTTATATTGAATAATTTGAAAAGCTTGGACAAGGAGTTTAACCTGTGTGTGCAGGTTATACTTTTCCCTCTGTTCTCTTTCTCATCTTGGCTGGATGTTGGATATTTCTTTTATTCTCTTTTAAAAAGATTTTTATTGATTTCAGAGAGGAAGGGAGAGGGGGAGAGAGATAGAAATATCAATGATGAGAGAGAATCATTGATTGGCTGCCTCCTATACACCCCACACTGGGGATTGAGCCCTCAACTTGGGAATTGAACTGTGCCCCGACTGAGAATCGAACTCTGACCTTCTGGTTCATAGGTCAGTGCTCAACCACTGAGCCACGCCGGCCGGGCTGGCTATTTCTTTGCTGCCCTTCCCAGGCATGGTCACGGTTTTCTTTCCCAGGCTCTTCGCAGCACCCATGCCACATTGCTGCTTGCTGGCCACAGTCCATACACTGAGTGTGCAAGTGTGTTCCCGTAGTTCTTATTCAATTTGCAACTATATTTCTCTTCTCTCCCCCTCTCCCTCTTTCTTGTTGTAACATTTATTTTGGTTTAATAAAATGTCACAAGAGCATTCTAAAAATGATACTGCGCTTTATCTACTTTTTTTTTGACATAATTGTCACTTGAGTGATTTTGTTCTCAGCAGAGAGGATTGTAACATTTCTAAACAAACAAACACTACAGCCTTCACCATCTCTTATATGCCATTCATAAAGCATGGGCTTAGATAGAAAAGGCCAAGTCTTCCACTGCAGTTAAAATGAAAAATTCGAGTTTCAGGCAACCTCAGATATTAGTCTTTGTCTTGACAAGAGGCTTTACACACTTCGGAATGATCGCTCAGATTTGTTGGCACGTACAGTGTGGCGTTCTGGGCACCAGGGTCAGTACTGTAACTTTGTACACCTGAAGTGTATTATTCAGAGAAACAAGAGCTACAGGGGTGGTTTGGGTTTCACTTTTGAGAATGAGCAGAGACAAATATTTGACTGATGAGTATAATATTTGAATGATGGATGTTCAAATAATTATTATCTTAAATGTACTGGAAAATCAAATAAATGAAGAACTTTTCCATCTGACTAGCAATTCTACCTAAAAGGAATTTTAATTCCTCACTTCAGAGTAATATTTTAAATATGTAAATCTGACCCCATCGCCCCCGCCCCCCACTCCCACCCCAAAACTGCCTAAAATCTTCAGTGGCTTATGGGTCCCCTTACAGTGGTTCTCAACCTTCTGGCCCTTTAAATACAGTTCCTCATGTTGTGACCCCCAACCATAAAATTATTTTCGTTTCTACTTCATAACTGTAATGTTACTACTCTTATGAATCGTAATGTAAATTGATATGCAGGGTCAGTACTGTAACTTTGTACACCTGAAGTGTATTATTCAGAGAAACAAGAGCTACAGGGGTGGTTTGGGTTTCACTTTTGAGAATGAGCAGAGACAAATATTTGACTGATGAGTATAATATTTGAATGATGGATGTTCAAATAATTATTATCTTAAATGTACTGGAAAATCAAATAAATGAAGAACTTTTCCATCTGACTAGCAATTCTACCTAAAAGGAATTTTAATTCCTCACTTCAGAGTAATATTTTAAATATGTAAATCTGACCCCATCGCCCCCGCCCCCCACTCCCACCCCAAAACTGCCTAAAATCTTCAGTGGCTTATGGGTCCCCTTACAGTGGTTCTCAACCTTCTGGCCCTTTAAATACAGTTCCTCATGTTGTGACCCCCAACCATAAAATTATTTTCGTTTCTACTTCATAACTGTAATGTTACTACTCTTATGAATCGTAATGTAAATATCTGATATGCAGTATGGTCTTAGGCGATCCCTGTGAAAGGGTCGTTCGACCCCCAAAGGGGTCGCGACCCACAGGTTGAGAACCGCTGCCTTAGCAGAAAATGCAGCCTGTTTCACAGAACCAGCACACCTTCGAGGAGCCGTGGGCCAGCCGCACTCCTGCTTTTCCACCAGGCGTTGGCAAACGGGTCAACCTTCACTCTAAAGGCTCCCTTCTGCCTCGGGACCTTCCAGGACATTGTCCCTCTTTTGGAATGCTCTTTCTCCCATTTTTCACATGGTTAATCCCTCCTCAGCCTTCACTTCTCGTTGCCACAGTTCCTTTCTTAGAGAGGCCTTCCCTGGTTCCGGATTTAATTTGGAGCCTCACCGTCGTTGCCCTCTTTTCCTGGTCTCCTGTTCTTTTTCCTTGTGGCTCTTCTCACAATCTGTAATTGTCTGTGTGTTTGCATGCGTCTTTACATCCATCTCATAAGCAGATCGTGAGCCTATGGAGACAAAGATTCTGTTTTATTTACAACTGGACCTGTAGTTGCCAGCACAGTTCCATGCAGGCAGTGCCTGCTCGATACTGTGCTGGTTAGTACTCAGGTAAGAGTGCAAGAGAAGGATGAAGAACTGAAATGGTCTGCATGTGTTGTCTTCGCTTCTTTCCTATCTCCGGTATGCTCTAAGCGTTTTACCTTTCATGGGATTTCATCAATATATCATTATATTATTTTAATTTGAGCGAAAATAACCCACACCATTTATTCAGTTTGACCTGAGTACTTCTATACACAAAGGTAAATTAGATTAACTTCTTTAATGTAACTTGGAACATGAGCAGAGAGATAAACTCCTGGGAGGGCAATGTGGGGATAGTTCCCAAGGGCTTGTGTTTTGGGGAGAGGTGGACAGGATAGGAGGAACTTTCATAAAGGAGATGACGTTGACACTCATTGAATTTGGGAGGACTAGAATTTTGGGAGATGGAGAAAAGGTTGGAAGGCTGTTCTTGGCAGCAAAACTCAAATGGGCTAAGACAGAGGGACCTCAAAGTCCATGCTGTGTTCAGGAAATTGGGTGAGTTCTGTGCGGCTGGGAGTGGGTGGAGGGAGGGTGAGTAATGAAGAGTGGCAGGAAATGACACTGGAAAGATAGATTTGGCTTAGGTCCTGGATCATTAGGGTGATTTTGCTAAGAAGTTTAGATGTTATAAAGGGCCAAAGAGGCCATTCAGTGTTTTAAGCAGGTGAGTGAGAGAGCAGATCTGTGTTTTAGAAGCATAATGCCAGAATTCTATCCAAGGGAGCCGTTTCAACGGAGTGGTGACAGTTAGCTGCTGAGTGAGTGGGAAGGGACGAAAAGGGCAATGAATAATGGCCAAACTTTGCAGAAGTTATAAGGTTGTTACGGGAAGGGAAACAATGACCGGATCTCTTTTAAAAGTATCTCTCTTCTTTTTTTAATTTTTTTATATTGTGGAAGTAATATGTGCTTAATTGAGAGAATTTGGAAAATGCAGAAAAAAAAGAATAAAGATTACACTATGGGATATGGAAGGGAAAGCAGAGTCAGGGGAGAATGCTCTTAGGATGATCATTTTTGAAAAGGATCCAGAAGGATCTTTTCTTATAGAGATACTTTAGTTTCTTTCCTTTTTTCTTTGTGGGTTCTAATTCTATCTTTGGGGGTGGGGGTG
>NW_005354385.1:12871008-12886422 GCF_000412655.1 Myotis brandtii | reverse complement strand
GAGCACACACCTTTTGGGTGTGTCCAGCCTTTTGCATATATTTCTGCCTCTGTCTGGAATGGTTCCTCTTATGTCCCTCCTTCCTTTTACCTGTCTTACTTACTCCTTCAGGCCAATAATAGTAGTAATAATAAGCATCCTAATAATAACAATAATTTCCAGATGCTCGTCACTGGGGTTAGTTCTTTCATTTGTTATCTGATTTAATCCTCACAAGAGTTATGTATGCTACATACCATTATTATCCCATTCTATAGTTGAAGATATGAAAGCATTGCCAGGTTAAGTGACTTGAGCAAGTGCACATATCACTACTCACCATTTCCTCAGGGAGGCCTTCCACAAGCCTAAGTTAAGGACCCCTGTAATCTGACCTCATAGCTCCTCCTTTCTCCCAGGAGACTTGGATCACGTTAGTGCTCGTTTGGTAAATGGGGACCTCCCTGTTAGACTGTACACCCCATGAGGGCACATTGCATGTCTGTCTTATTCCTGGCTGTGTCTCCAATGCTTAGCTTTGTGATTACGTACATGACACACAGCAGGGTGCTCAGGTAGCCAACCTCTCAGCAGGGACGGCCCTTGCTACCCTTGTAGTGAAGTCAGTCTAAGCCCCTGGTGCACTGTCCTGATGAAGGCACCCAGGCTGGAAGGATGGACTTGTTAGCTGGGCTCCAAGACAGCCTGGGGCCTTGAGAGATGAGGACTTTGGGAATTCCTGAAGCCTAGAGGCCTCTAGATCAAACTGTACACATCTCTTTTCCATCTCTTCTCAGTTTCCTTTGTTCCATGGAGCCATCTTCGATCTAACCGATCTGGTTTTCTAGGCCTTGAACTAGATCGCCTCCTCATGCCGGTCTAGACCGCAGGGACTCCAGGCCTCCCGAGGTTGATGTTCAGATTCTCTGAGCAGTTTCCTTTAAGGGTCCAAGTTTACTTTTATTTGGATGTTATGGGTCTGATTTTCATTGAGCTTTTAAGGCTTTATAATTTGAAAAAAAATTTAAATGGAGATCCTAGAAGGTGATTTTTCAAGATAATGCTGCATTAAAGTTTCATTTTTATATTATGTCTGATGGATTAGATTAAATCGATCTGAAAATTACCAGTAAAGAAACGGAGTTTTCTTTAATGCAAAAAAAGATGAATAATTGATGTTTATGTTTTAATTCAAATGTAGGTTGCACTGTATATTCTACGGTAAATATATTTTTGTGTTAGTTTTGGACCTGTTGCTCCTTTATTTTATTCACCAAGAGATAAGAACTGTGAGGGCATGGGAGAATGAACACTCTCATTTCGGCAGGTTAATCTGGGGTATACTGAGCACAACAACCAACATCCAGAGAGTAGATGTTCATATTAGCTTTGATAAAAACCAATAGGTATAAAAATTCTGGCTTTTTTTTTTTAAACAGTTAATACGAAGTGTTGAGCAAAGAAGCACACGTTATCAATTATTTTCTAGCTTTAGACATAGTTGAGGTCCTTCCCCCTTAAAAATTGGTCACAGTAAGTAAGGCATTTAAAGCAGGTCAACATGAGTTTAAAAATATTGGCTTGGGAGCTGCTTCGGTCCTTATCTTTGTCCTTCTGTTTATTTATAGACTGGAAAGGGAAGACAGCCTTTCCTGCTTTTTCAGTTTCCCAATGATGATATCTCAGTTTGTAATGAACTGATTCAAAGGAAGAAGGCATTCTTTCTACATCTGCAGAAGGAACCACCACTATTAAAAGCTGGGGTCAGGGTTGTCAAATTCAAATGCTTACGTGATTTCCACCATTACTCTTCATTAAAAAATTAATGCAACTTTTTCAAAAAACTCTTAGCTTTAAAATGTATTAGAGGTGGTGTTATAAAAAGAATATAATAAAAATCAGTGTTATAAAAGGATATAAAGATAATTGCTACAAGCCATAGTAAAGCTAATAACCCTTTTTTGGCATTTCATGGCTGGTCCTGATATCAAATTTTGTTACTGTTGGCAAGAAATTAAGGTTAATGGAGCCTATGATCTGATTATCCTATTTATAACAGTATTTTATATTCCTTCATTTAGCAGACACTTTCTGAGAGTGCTGAGTGCTAAGGATTCAGAGATAAGTAAGACCTAGCTTGTGCTTTTGGAGAGCTCACAGGCTTAATTATCAAGGGCATCATCCAATCCATGGTAAGAGCCACTGTAGCATCTCTTGACCCCTTGTGCATAGAGGAGGCATGCTCTAGTATATCTTCATCTCTGGGTCTTTGAGATTTCAGCAAGCTAGTCAGGCATAGTAGGAAGAGTGGGCCAAGACTCCTTCATTAATCCATTCACTCACACGTATAAACTGACATTTGTGGCAGGAATGCTCTGTGCTCCATGCTAGCAATGCAGAGGTGACAAAAAACACGTTGTTGTACTCAAGGAGCTTACAGTTCAGTTTTGGAAACAAACAAGTCAATTTACTTAATTTCCCCATCCAGTGCAGTAAGTGCAATGAGATCAGTAACCATAGACTTTCATGGAGAATAAGGTAGAGGCATCTGGAGGTAGTGCTATGGATTCAGTAGCCCTGTTTCAAGTTCCCTCTGCCAGCTACACTCCCCAGCTTCTTTTGCAGTAACGGGGAGGAGGCCTGTGACCGAGTTGTGGTGAATGGAACAGGGGCAGAAGTGATGTACATCACATCATGGCTTGAACATAAAATTCTTCACGTTCTTCCTTCCCTTTCTGAGATGACCTTGAGGACCAGGTGTGGAAGAGGTCAGCATTGCCCAGAGAGAAGGATCTTGGGTCCTTGGAGGATTGTGTGCAGATCACTCACTCCCCTATAAACAGTGCCCCTCCCAAACAATATTGGACTGTAATATAAATGAGAAATAAACTTTTGTTGTAGTAAGTCCCTGAATTTTGAAGGCTAATTTTATAGCAGTTAATCTTATATCGATTAATACACTGTCTGTCCACTGTCAGGATACCTGCCCCTCGAAAGTGTTATGTGATGAGGGGAAGGAAGAGTTCCAGGTGGAGAGCAGCATTGATGAGGGAGAAACCGTAGACTTTCAGGCAACAGCAGTTTGGTGTGTCCAGGGTGTAGCAGGAGTGGAGGGTAGTACTTATGGATGGGACTGGAGAGAAAAGTCAGGGACAGATCATGCAAAGCTTTGTGGGCCAAGCTAAGGGAGGAGAACCATCTCGACCTGAGGGAAAAGCAGCCTAAGGATAGAGTGTATAATGATGACGTTCAAGCAATAAAGAGAAGGAGCTTACCCAGATTTGGTAGAAGGTTTAATGATAGAAGCAATTTGTCATAATAGAGAAATTTTTCAATAATGGGCATGCTTAGCGAGTTTTCTCACGTATGTGGTCTCCAAAAGTTCGTGAATGTAGACCCTTCCGTTGAGGCTAATGTGGCCATGGACATTGATAGAACATGAGAAACGTGAAGGAGCTGGAAATGTTTAGCTTGAGGAGAGGGAACTTGGAAAGATCATAATCTTTACCTTCAAGAATGGATAACAGGTGGAAGAGGGACATACTTGACTGAGTGCCCTCAAAGGGCTAGTTACGACAAATAGGTAGAAGGGAAGGGGACAGATTTGAGTTCAGCATCAGGAAGAACTTTCTGTCATAATTCTGAAGAACAATCATTCAGTCCTGGAGAAGATGGCAATGCGTTTTATGAACAGGAGGGGTTTAAGTAGACTGGCTTTACAGCTTGGAGGTATTGTCATGGAGGTGGCTCTCAAGTATTGGATGAGGCTGGGACTTTTAGGGTCTTTGCTACTAGTATGGTATCCTTTGAAGGCTGACTTTACTTACACTCACCCTGATTTCAAAGTCAAGGAAATGTATGATACAAGATAAAAACAGAACTTCTAAAGGGAGAAAACTGTGCTTGCACAAATGTCTTTACCTAGAGCTAACCTTTTGAAACATAATACACACTTTTTGTTGGGGCTGATGAATAGGCATTTAGTCCGGTTAACATGGCTAAAAGATCTTGCAGTGATATCACTGAGTTGTATCTCCAATGTCAGCCCCCAACAACAAGGCGGTGGGGTGAATGAAAAGGCAGATACTATCTTCCTCTGAGATATTGGGGGAAGAAACTTCCCCTTAACTCCCCGATCTATCAAAGCCAATGGCTCAGCTGTTCCTCTGAAACTGTCAGAATTTTTCTCATCGCGGCCTCTGAACTGATGGGTGGGGATTGATTGGTCTTGCTTACCAAATGTGCATTGTAGCAAGACACAACTTTATTTAAAATACCATTAAGATGCAAACACATTATGGCTAATCTGAAGGCCTTTTCTTACAACATGAATTATTCAACTAGCTTCTTAATAATTGCATTGATTTCCACAGTTAAAAGCAGATCAGATTATAGAATCTGCTCAATACCACTTAAATGTTTATAGATATTAGAGTTGACAAAGACTTTTAGACACTGATAATTTCCTTCACTAGATGGAAATGCTAGAGATTTAGCATTGCTAATAATGCTCTGTAATTATTTTTAATAAATCAGAAACACCATATCAGTAGCCATTTAAGGTCTTAATTCTTATTCCATTTCATTCTTAGAGTCATTGCCTGAAAATCTAGTTATGTTAAAAATCCTACCAAAAACTTTTACATTTATATTGAGTAGAAGCTTTTATGTTTCTTTTGCAAAGATCGATATAGTTAACATGTCTTAGCTTGCATGTATTGATGCATATATTTTTTAAAAAATTTATGAATATTTATAGTGATAAAAATCCAATAAGATTTCAGTTTCTCGGATGCTTTTAGTACCTGATACAAGAGGGACAAGGGCAAGTTTGCTAGCATGAGAAGAAATGATAGGTGAAGCACTAAGTAGGTCTTGTGTCCTTTTTGAATCTCCCTTTGTTTGGTAATTTCTGCAGAGATGATTTCCACAGTGTTTTAGTCTGTTCTGGCCACTGTACCAAAATGCCATAGACTAGGTGGCTTAAAAACAAGTTCGTTTTCTCACAGTTCTTGGAGGCTGCATGTCTGAGGTCAGGGTGCCACCCTGGCTGGGTTTTGGGGCGAACTCTTTCCCTGGCTTGCAGGTGGCTGCCTTCTTGCTATGTGCTCATATGGTCTATCCTTGCTGCCCACAGGAGAGAGAAGCCACCAATCTTATTGGATTAGGACCCCATCCTTATAACCTCACATGAGGAATTAGGACTCCAACATACCAATTGGGGCGGGGGGTGGGACGACACAATTCAGTCCATAGCACATAATCAGTGAGTTCTAGAGTCGGGCTGCTTGAGTTTGAATGTGATGTGACCTGGGGCACATTGATCACCCTCTCTGTTTCTTAATTTTGTGCATGCATACAGAGAATAAAAATAGTAATTATTTTGTGATTTGTTATGTTGAATAAATAAGTTAACACGTGCAAAGTACTTAGTACATAGCACCTACTAAGCGTTACATAGATGTTAATTCTTCTTATTAGATATATCTAGATATTTATGCCTGACCTAAGACTATTGTGATCTGATATGTGGTCTCCAAGTACTTTACGTTTACATGTCAAATGATAACTATCATTGAGAATTCACAGCATGCCTTGAAATTTTCCCCCATGAATCTTGATAGGTGCTTAAGTGTAAGAGAATAAAGTATATTTTATTTTATAAAATTCTTATAAATAAGTTGTTCCAATCAGTGCTGATTTGGTCTTCCCACCTCCTCCCCATCCTGTCCCATCCCCCAGGACTGAAGAAAGTCTGCTCTCCAAACAGACTCAGGACCTTCTCTACCACTTAAAGATTTCAGGGTGACATTGTGCACATTCTACCAAGAAGCAAGAGCAGAGTAATTTTCCTAGCCATAGAAAAAGGAGTTCTCTTATCCCATATTCCTCCTTATCCCCCTCTCCCCTGCAAACACAGAGTTTCTTACTTGTACAGTAAAAAATAGAACACATAGTTGGATACCTTATTACTTTAGAAATCAAGAGACTTTATCTATAATAAGAAATTAAATAATCTTTGGACTCTCCCTGTAAGGAGTTTGGGGTCAAAGATATTCCATTTAGTGTCTTGTAAAGCGAAGTAGAAAACATTTGACAACTTACCAGTAGCTCTACAGATAAGGTGTGGTTGCCTAATTCATTGGCCAATATTCTATTTCCTGTGTTAAAGTGAACACTGCCTGGAATTTAAATTGAATTAAGAGGGTGCAGAAAGTGCACTTAAAGATTTTCAAATAATAAATTATTTGTCAACATTTGCAACACACACTATCAGAGTGTCTCCAATCTTTCCTTTCTCTTTCTTAGTCTAGAAGAGGAGCTATATTTTCTGTCAGCATTGATCAAGGTTATTTTTATTTGGCAGGCAGGGTTAAAAAAAGAAAGGAAGGAAAAAAGCAAGAAAGAAATGTCCATGAGTTCTTCTAACTTGAGAAGCAGTTCTCTTCTCCTGCCTTCTGAATTCTTGATGCAAGATTGGAGCCCATTGCTTACCTCCCTGTTCCATTTTTAGGACATGAACAAGTCAGGATATTTTACATTTACAAACATTTCATTCTAAATAGCTGTACTTCTGAGTCAAATAATAAGACTTTGTACCTATAATTAGGAACCTAAGAGTCTTTTGATATCTGAAATCCTGCTTTAAAAAAATTAAAGTGAAATATTTAAGTAGCACAGTCTTTAGCTACTGTAGGATGTGCAGTTTAAGTGATCTATCCTTGTAATACTTTTCAGTGTTAACATGGTCAGTTTTGCTAGAATACTGAATACAGTAGGAAATAAAACCAGCATAGTATGGGCATGTACAGCTTACATGAATACTAAGGTGTTTATAAATTATATTTTTAAAACTATAGGGAAATATAGTATCAAGAAACTATCTTTTTTGGGGGAGTAGAGGATGGTAAAGGTGGGCAAATGGTGATGGACAGAGACTTTGACTGGGGGTAGTAAACCCATAATACAGTGATTGGTGATGTATTGTAGAATTGTACACCTGAAACCTGTATGATTTTTAAGCCAATGTCACCTCAATAATTTTAATAAAAAGTAAAAAAAAAATCAGCCAATGAAAATTAAAAAAAGAAACAATCTCTCTGGAAAAAAATGAACTTTGACACCTATCTCCATACTAAAAAATTAATTTAAACTGGATTATAGACCCAAATGTAAACTCAGGATCATAAATCTTCCAGAAGACCTAGCAAGATGTCTTTGTGACCTCAGAGTAGGCAAAGATTTCTAGGACACCACACAAAAAGCACAAATCATAAACTTAAAAAATTGATTAATTGGCCATCCTTAAAATTAAACATTTCTGCTCTCCAAAATATACCTGTAGGAAAATTAATAGACAGGTACCAACTGACAAAATACTTGAGTCAAAAATACTTAAAGAATTTCCGCGAATCTATAAGAAACAAACACCCCAATTAAAGACCTGAACAGGTACTGTAACAAAAGAAGATATAAGAAGAGCCAATAAGCTCAGAAAAGGTGCTCGACATCATTACCTATCAGGGCAATGCAAATTATAGCCACAATGAGATGCTACTTCACATCCACTAGAAGAGCTAAAATAAAAAAAAATAAAAACACTGCCAATGCCAAATGTAGAAGCACCTGGAATTAAATAAAAACACTGCCAGTGCCAAATGTAGAAGCACCTGGAATTCTCAGTCATAAGGGGGAGTGTAAAATTGTCTTGCCACATTGGGGAACCTGTTGGACAGTCCTGTCAAGTCAATCATACATCTGTCATAGGACCAGCAGTTTCACTCTTAGGTATTTACCAATGAGAAATAAAGATATAAGCCTATAAAAGACTTGCATAAGAATGTTTATAGCAGTGTTATTCATAAAGCCCCAAACTGGAAACAACCCAAATGTTCATTAACAGAAAAATGGCATTGGTGAATCTCAAAAACATGCTGAGCGAATTCTGGAAGCCTGTCACAAAAAAAAAAAAAAAAAAAAAAAAGGCCTTATTCTATCATTTATTTTCATGAAATTCAAATACAGGTAAAACTGACTTGGCGGTAGACAGAAGATAGTGGTTGAAGAGGGGGTTTGACAGGAGAGGGACACGATGGAATTCTCTTAGGGATGCAAATGACCTACATCTTGTTTGAGTGGTGGTTGCACAAGTGTGTACAAGTGTTATGAACTAAACACTTTAAGATCTGTGTATTTTATCCTACATTAATTATAGCTTGTTTTTTGTTTTGTTTTGTTTTTTAAAAAGACAAGAATCTGTATTCCTGCACCAAAATGATTGCAGACTGATGAATCCATGATGGGAGTCTAGAGGATGTGAGAAAATGTTACTAGTATGAGGGAGATTTCTTGGAAGAAGAAGAAATTGGCTGCCTCCAATGTGTACAAATATGCCTGAACTATGAGGACCTCTCAAAGGAATCTTACTGGAGTCATCATAAGGAAATGGAAATGGGAAGTGCAGTTTCTGTACAAGCAGATCTAGGAACATCACTGAGCAGGCCATTTTAGAGTGAACAGATTTGGGGGGCGAGGGGGAAGGGTGGGGGCAGTCTTTGCCAGTCTCAAAGATTCGGACTCTCAGACTTCACCCAAGTGGAGAAGGTGGTTCCTGGAGATCCTTCTGGGGAAGCTTCTGATGTTCCTCAGTTTGGGAGTCGACTGGCCGGAAGGATTAGTTAGTGGGTGAGTGTTGAAGGGAGAGCTGAGGTGGAAGCATCCTGAAGTCAGGGATGCCGCTTTGCTTTTAGGTGTCAGAATTGTTCCTTGGACCCGGTTTCTTGAAGCCAGAGGTGTTGGATTCCACCTCAGGCAGGAGGGCTGACCCATCTGGTCAGCCCTCCTGCTGGAGGAGCGTTCCTTTATGTTCCCAGTTACCGGAAAGCATTGATCCTCCAAAGATGGCTTTCGTCTGCATACACAATGGACTTTACATAACTTGATTTCTCTAAGTCCCTTATAACGGTCTCAAAGCGTATTCTTGACTTCCGAGTGCTTTCAATGCTGCTGAAAAGCAAAAAGGACTTGATGGGAAGCAACATCAAAGTAACTTAGCCCTTCCTGCAACAGTGGGAGGAGCAGGACCCTAAGGCATTTCTTATTGCCTGTTCAGGTCCTGACAGAAATCTCAGCTGATCACAGGCGTAAAAGTGGTAGGAACAGGGCGATTCTCCTGCATTTCTGAAGTCAGACTCTTGACAGTTGTTTCAGAGAAATTTTCTTGTTATCCTTCATCTCTGAAATGGAGAAGTATCTAATGTGGCTATAATCAGAACTTGGTTTTAGAGAAACTAGAAAGTATCACTTGGGTCCCTTTAATAATCAGTGCTTCTGAGTTTTCCTGAATGACAGCAATGTGTATGCATGTGATGGGGGCTGTTCTTTTAATCCTATAGTCCTCACAGTTGGAACATTTCCTATTATATGCTCCAAAGATGCAAAAATGTTGTGAGACAATGTCCACCAAACTTTTGGGAGGTTGTCCCAGAAGGAAGTGTCATATTTTTTAACTGCTTTTGTTCATATAGTTGTAGACATTTCAGCATTCATTTGTCAGCCACAAAAATTGTTCATATTTCAACATCTGTGACTCCTGCACATACTGATGGAAAGATAAAGATTCTGTATAGTGAATATTGGATTAGAGTGTTGGCATTTTTGACAGAACTGGCAATTTTTCAAGTTGAGGGAGGCATGGACTTTGCTTTATGGATTATATATCACTTTATTATGGATTATATACCATTCTTGCTAATTGTACTGGGAGAGACTGCAAGAGAAATGAGAGCAGTCTGTGCTTTGCACTTCTCTCTCCCCAGAGTACCTTTAGAAGGATCAGGTGGAAGCCACAAACTAGACAAGAACTAAGGAGGTGGCAGTGACGGAGCTAAATGAGGTGTCACTAAGGGTAACCATGAAGGTCTCAGATGACAGCTTTTCGGGTAGTAGTTGCCAATTTCCTATCTTACTTTTATGTAAGTTTTTTTTTCTTCCCTTTAGCACCACTCTTTAGGGTTCGAGCTAAGTGGATTAGGAACTCTACAGCAGGCTTTACCTTGGAGGGCATCCCCTTTGAGCATTTTAGACTTCTCTAGCTATTGTTTTCTTTCCATGCCATTCGTATTTATTTTGTCTATTTAAATATTTTCCCAGTAACATTTCATTGTAGAGAAACAAAGCAGTCTCTCTCCTTCATAAGCAAAGAAGATTAATGTGCAAACTTAGCACTTACCTACTTATGTATTGTAGTGATTTCAAGTTCTTATCCCATTGCTGAATTAAATTTTCATGGTAAAAGAGAAAAGCCAACAAAAAGAGTGGGGCAGGGGCACGATTCTAGGACGTACTCCAGAGATGGCCAGCCTGGCTGCTTGATTTCAATGTTATCTGCCTATTTTTCTCCATCAGCCTTCAAATGTCAATTTATAAGCCTTAGCTAAAGATTCTTTTGCTAAACACATTCTTTCTGAACAGAGTGAAAATGGATGCTACAGTTCCAGGGACCCATTCCTCTGTGACAAAGCTCCCTCTTCCTTTTCTTTTCTTCTCCCTTGGTGGTGGCATTCAGAGTGAGACCAGTGTAGCAGGAAACCTCAAAGGTGAGCTCAGGGTGGGCCTTCTCCATGCCAGTAACATCCTCAGAGACATTTGTGCTCAGCCCTGTTTAATCTGGAGTGAAAATGGGCAGCAGACACTTCGAAGTCATTTCTTTATACTCAGAGTAAAAAGCAGAAGTAGCAAGTTTGGTAATAAAGCATGGGATAGACATCATAACAAATCACCCCCAAACTTTATAGCTTAAAAGAGTAATAATGGATTCTTTCTCAGGATTCATGGTTCAGGAAATCGGGAGAGGGTTTGGCTATTCTGCATGTCATCAGCTGGGGTGGGGCACTGGGCTGTACTCAGCTGGGCTCATTCACTCAGCTGCACTCAACTGGCAGCTTAAATGGGCTGGAAGCTTGTGAAGGTTTCGCTTTTAATAGCCAGTGCCTCTTGCTTTGCACTTATTCTTTCTCTCTCCACCCACGTAACTTAGCCGTTCTCACAGGGCTGTAGTCTTACGATGTGGGACTTCTTACGTGGTGGCTGGCTTCCAAGGGGAAGAGTAGAAGCTGCTAGGCACAGCACCACTTGCACCACGTTTCTATTGCTCAAAGCAAGTCACCACGCCAGCCCCGATTTAATGAAGTGAGATAGGCTCCACCTTTTGATGGGTGGGGTGGCATGTGAGTACAGGAAGGGAAGGAATTGATGCTGGCTATTAAAGAATATCTATCACAGTTACTTATATATGTAACTTGAATCGGAAGGGACAATTTTAGAAAAATTGCCAGTTTTCATTTGTACCAATGAGGTGGACTGCTGCAACGAAGATTATAAAACTTTCTTGATGGATTGTTACATGGACATGACTTTATAAATCCAATAATGTTGACTGAAATTTCTTCCCCACTACACCTCCCTCTCAGTTTATCAATGCTTATCAAGTAATAACTTGACTATCTGATGGAACATTTATTTACACATTGTAACTAAATCCTTGGGATACTGCTATGACTGCATTCTTGATTCTTAGGAAATTTAGTTGAGTTCTGAAAGTACTAGTAAATCTAGATTTCCCATTATTGTACTTCAACTGACCATGCAAAGCTTCTTACTACTTCTGTTACGTCATGGAGGAGTGGTGAATGCCTATTTTTTCACAGCCAGAGATGATACTGAAAATAGGTGATTTTTTTAGAAGAAAAAATAAGGCTGGAATTCTAATGTAAAATTCCCCTTAATATCCCTACCTGATTTGGCTCAGTGGATAGAGCGTTTGCATACAGTCTGAAGGGTTCTGGGTTTGGTTCCAGTCAAGGGCACATGCCCAGGTTTCGGGCTTGATCACCAGTAGGGAGCATGCAAGAGGCAGCCTATCAATGATTCTCTCTCATTATTGATGTTTCTATCTCTTTCTCCCTCTCCCTTCCTCTCTGAAATCAATAAAAATATATTTTTTAAAATTCCCCCTAATATAAAGACTAGTCTATGGCTTGGTGAATATAAAAATCTGCTGTTCAATAATTGCATTCCAGTTATTAGATCATTAAATTTATTGCATGATTCGTGTATTAAATATTCTGAAGAAAGAGGCATGGAATAGGCACAAAAGGTCTGATGTTCGAGTCCCTTTTGCAAGTTACTTAATGTCCAGCCTTTCTTGTAATCTATAAAATGAGGAAAATAATAGAAAATAATTCTTATTCCACCTACCTCAGGGAATGTTTGTGACATTTTTTTCAATGAATAAAAGTAATCAGGGCCATACATAAGTTATAATAACTGGGTGAAAAAAGAAGTGTTGATACCAAAACAAGTGAGAAAGAACTCAATTAAATATGTATATATAAATATGTATTTCTCCCAAGAGGCTCGAGTCTCAGAGGGTATTTGCAGTAGGATATCTAATTAAGGCGTAGAGATAGTTTAAAATAATGCCAATCATTTCCAGAGAGAGTTAGCAAGACCTAACTTTCTTTTTAGTTCTGCCTGGTTCTGCAGGTTTTGTGGAGAGTTTGGGTCAGGCTGAACTGCTTTGGCCAGTTTCCTTTAAGTGTTTCATTCCCTGGAAAAGCTGGGTAACATGGCAGAACAGTAACCACAGAACTCAGGATTGGTCTTGTCCCTTCTCCCTGATTCTATCATTTCTGACCTTTCTAGACAGTACTTATAGTTATTTGTGGTTAAAGATCCTTTTCATGATCAATTTAATAGGAATGTTAAAAGATCCTTAGGTAATTATTAGGTAAAATAATTCTAGACTCCTGTAAGCCATAAAATAATTGCCACACTTAACTGATGGTATTCAATAGTTTGCTTCTTCATTTTTCAGGAATTCAGTAAAATATAGGACTTTGCTGTCTAATATAGTAGTTGCCAGCTATGTGTGACTATTAAAATTTTAATTAAAATAAAAATTTGTTTCTTTTTTTTAAAGTATATTTTTATTGATTTCAGAGAGAAAGGGAGAGGGAGAGAGAAATAGAAACATCAATGATGAGAGAGAATCATTGATTGGCTGCCTCCTGTACACCTCACACTGGGGATTGAGCCCGCACCCAGGCATATGCCCTGACCAGGAATCCAACCGTGACCTCCTAGTTCATAGGTTGATGCTCAACCATTGATCCATGCCAGCTGGAAAATAATTTCAGTTTCTTGGTCAACACTTGCCATATTTTAAGTGTATACTAGCCATATGTGGCTAGTGGACACTATATTGAACAGTATACATGTAGAACATTTTCGCCTTTATAGAAAATTCTAATGGATAGCACTATTATAGGCTGTTTTCTAACTCATGTTGTTGTTTTCTTAAGGCTCTTTCTTTCATGCTTGTTTGTTTTGGTTGAGCAATGGGAAAGGAAGAGGTCAAACTCATGTCCAATGTGCAGTGTTTTTAAGAGTTTTGATGAAATAGTTGGTAACTGGATGGCCTGGACCTATTGACTAGAGTAAGACTTTTGTAATGCCTTTGAATTTAATGTATACCAATTGCCCAAAAGAGTGCTTGTAGAGGTAGCTGCATCTGTTTTTTAAGTGGACTAGAATCATGTGGTAACTAAAATACTTCCCATGAGCTAGTGACTACACTTGTTCTATGGAGGGATGTTTTATTACTTCTGAAAATTTCACTTTATTATAAACTGCTTTTCTACATGAAAATTAGGCCACTATGCTCATATCTAGGTCATTTGAAGTAATAGGTATGTGCCCTTTCCTCAATTTAAACAGAATTTCTGGTTCAAGATATGTTCGGATCTTTATATATGCCAATTAAAATATTGACTTTAAACAAAGGGGTTATAAAAATGTGAGATTAAAATGAGTAGAAGCTGAGTTCTTATCATGTAACCCAAAGTAAATGAGGATTGCACAATTCTGTAGTTAAGAAGCACGGTCTAGTGGCACAGGCACGTTCCTGGATATTCCAAACTGCTTTAAATGATAGTGTTCCATGTTGAGAGATTGATATTTAAATATTCTAGAGGATTAAAATTCATTTACGACATACAGTTACTAAAAAGACTTTAAGATAGCTCTACGGAGATGTGTTATAAAACAGAATAGTCTTCACAACCAAGCCATTTCTTCGGATCAGAACCAGGGATAGTTGTGTAAGCAGTGTGGGTTTACCAAATGTGTGTCTTCCATAATGGAAGCCTGTATATCACCTTAACATTGATATAATTTATGCAAATCCAGGAACAGAAATACACCTTAATGTCACTTAGTATTCGCTACATGAGCCCAATTTCAGTAATTTTAATTGTGAAACTAAACATGAAGTTTTATTGCTGAAAACTTGAATTCTGTGAACAGACTTGTTTTAAGCATATTTCCCCATCTTCATATCAAAAGCATTGAGAGTAGGTACTCACTCATGAGATCTGGCCAATTAGCCAGAAGCCATGAACCTCAGAAAGGAGCTCCCATAGCTCACTTCACTGGACTTCCACATGATGTGCATTGCTTGAGGACTGCACAATAAGGGTCATGCCTCAGGCCTAATCTGTTTTGTTCTGGGTAGTTGAACAGGATACTTAGCATATCTGTCCAGAATTCCAGACCATTAAATGAAATGATTGTTGTCAGTGTTTCCCAGTCACTGTCAGGACACATCACATGTCACAAAGATTTTCCTGCAGGGTTGCAGCAAGCCTAGCTTTCCCCAAAGCTTTGGCTCCTTCTTGGACACATAGCCACCCAAGCTACCTGCATGGCCTGCATGCTCTCTCCCCCACCCCAAGCATTTTGCATTCCTTATACCTGGATTGACTTAAGGACTTTTCTTGGTAAGTCTCCTTTTCCCTGTTCTCTCACTGTATGTTAGGTCTCTATCATATTGCTACTGATCAGGTTCTGCGTTACCACTTGGTCATTTGTTTATGTCTCTTTCTTATTGAAACTGCCAAATTCTTCTTTTTGCCTTCATAAGTTCTCATAATATAACCTAACAATATGTGTGTGTGTGTATATATATATAGGGAAGCAGGTTGTTTACCATGACAGTAGAAGGGATTTTTATATATACACTGAGTGGCCAGATTATTATGACCACCCCATCAGTACTTCGTTGGGCCACCTTTTGCCTTTAATACTGCGGGTGATTCTTCTTGGCATTCCCTCCACGAGATGTTGAAAGGTGATGCGAGGAATCTGACACCATGCCTGATGAATAGCAATGCCCAGTTCTGTGAGATTTGATGGTTGTGGAACCAGCTGCCTGATGGCTCTTTTAACTTCTCCCACAAATGCTCAATTGGATTGAGATCTGGTGATTGTGGGGGCCACCTAAGCAAGGTAAAGTCTCCCTCATGTTCTTGAAACCACTCCTGCACAATATGAGCACCGTGGCATGGCGCATTGTCTTGTTGGAAGAAGCCATCT
>NW_005354385.1:12865393-12870412 GCF_000412655.1 Myotis brandtii | reverse complement strand
GGTTCCTTCAATATAATAAATTCATATCCAATAAATAGTACTGAATACCTCAAGACACTGGTGAAAAAAACCACGAACAAAACAGATATGACCCCCCTTTTCACAAGGAGCTTTCATCAGAGGATGGACATGAGATAATCATATAAATTACAACCTGATGAGTCCAGAAAAGCAGATGTAAGTGTGCTAGGAGTGAACCAGGCAAAGGCAGAGGAAGAGGGTTTCATGCTGAGGGAACCACATGTATGAAAGATGTTGATGGATAGATGGCCTTGCAGACACGAAGAGCTGAAACCCAGGATACCTTGAACTTAGAGAGTGAAGAGATGGTGGAAGATGGTTCTGGGGGCGTAGATAGGCATCAACTCTTGCAGGGATTTGTGGCCCATGTGAAGAGTTTGGTTTTTAGCCTAAGATCAAGAAACAGTCTATGCAAAGTATAAAATAGAAGATGCTTAATTTACATATTTACTTAATTAAATCCTAACAGCCTCCAGCTTCTGTAACTTACATTTACACTCATCCTCATTTGTACTGTGACTGTTGCGGGGGAAAGAGGAAGTGGCATGGCTTATACAGGTAATTGGAACCTCTTTACCAAAAGGTAATGAGATGCCTCCTCAGAAAAGAAACTGATGAGGAAGTTGATCCAGTCTGGATCCCAGGCTGTCAATATTTGAATGTTATTCTATCTTGGACAGGGACCACTCAGTTTATTCTGAAAAATGGACTTCTAATAATCAGCATCCTCTCAAGTTAATATTGGACTGTTGCCTAGGTGACCTGGGTCATTCTTGAATTCTGAAACCATTCCCCTGACACACCCAACACCGGCCCCCGCCCTAAACACTTAGCTGTCAAAGGGAAAAAAGCTCAACATTTTTCATTTGCTGGAGCTGTGTGTCCATATCAATCATAAGCAGTCTTACCAGTAAGCCTGGAGGAGGGAAAGTGGGGTGGGGTGGGAGGACCAAAATGCAAAGGACCTGGTACTAGATGTCTAATCATTATCATGTTGAGCTGGAACTCAAACAGATAAGGAGAGTTGTAAAATTTGTTAATGCAATTATGCAATTAGAACAAGGAAGGCAAGAGTTTTTTTAAGGATCTTTTCACATTTAAAAATCCAGTTTATAATATTGATTAAAGATGCCAGTGCTTTTCTTAAGCATCAACACAAAACTAAGGTGTTACATACATTAAGGGGCACAGGTCCAGAAAGATTATTTTTTGCTTTTTTGAATCCTTAGGACTGATAGAAATGGATAAGTTGTTTAATCAGTTCTTACTGAAAATAAACACTGGAAAGAATACATTTTTTTATAAATATGTTTTTTTATTATTGACTTCAGAGAGAGGAAGGGAGAGGGAGAGAGAGAGATGAAACATCAATGATGAGAGAGAATCATCAATTGTCTGCCTTCGGCATGCTCCCTACTAGGGATCGAGCCCCCAACCCAGGCTTGTGCCCTGACTAGGAATCGAACTACAACCTCCTGGTTCATGGGTTGAAGCTCAACCATTGAGCCACACCAGCCAGCCTAGAAAGAATAGTTTTAGTCAGTGCTTGATTATTTGATAATCACTACGATACTATATACAAAATTTAAAAATAGAGATGCAGCATTTTCTTATGGGAGCTTGGCTGCAGCTGGAATGTCTCTGATGGTCAGTCACATGCTTTGCAGTTGCCAGGCCCGTGGCTGGAGTGCCTCTGTTCCCTCTACCTGGCTTCTTATTCTGCAGGACCTCTCTCTCCATGTGGGCTTTCTTCCTGGATAAGCACACCAACCCAGAATTCTTTACATGGTAGTTGGCTGAAGGCCTCTTAAGACCTAGACCAGCAAATCACTCAGCAGCACGTTTGCCTTCTTCTGGGCCATCGCATTCAGGGGTAGGAAAAATAGGTTTCAGTTTTCGTCTGAGGAGGGCAAAGTCGCATTGGGGAAGCATATGCAGAGGGCCTGTGGTAGCACCTATGGAACCTTCTACCACAATTATGATTAAGTAAAGCTTGATGATTATGGATTCTGTTCTTGATCAATAAACAATTAGAACCAAACTCTTGACCTGCACTGCTACCAGAGATTAACATTTTAAGTATCAATGTGCTGTGCATGATAACCATCAAATATATTCAGAGTAGTTACTCTAGTTGAAGGGAAACGATATCCCTCAAAAATCAAATTCCTGATTCAGCCTTATCCTATATAATAAAAGGTTAATATGCAAATCAACTGAAGGGTGGAATGACTGGTCGCTATGGTGTGCACTGACCACCAGGGGGCAGATGCTTAATGCAGGAGCTTCCTCCTGGTGGTCAGCTCAGCCAGAAGCCCTGAGCTGGGCTCAGAGTTGGCGAGCGCAGTGGCAGTGGCGGGAACCTCTCCTGCCTCTGTGGCAGCACTAAGGATGTCCGACTGACAGCTTAGGCCCGCTCCCCACAGGCTCCCAGACTGCAAGAGGGTGCAGGCCGGACTGAGGGACACTCGCCCACCCCTAGTGCACGAATTTCATGCACCGGGCCTCAAGTTGTTTAATAAAAAAAGAAATGGACTACAAACATACTTATTATTGTCTCAGAAGTTAAAATTTGAACTCCCTCTAGTGGCAAAAGGTTTTCTTTTCTTTTTTTCAAAGAGCTTGCTTGAAATAATAAGATGGCTGACATAATAATAAGACAGTTTCAAAAATGACTTGCTCTTACTGAGATCTGTGCTTTCTCCTATGTGAGTTATGGTAGGATTCTCTCATCCCTTATGAGAACTGTTTGCCTTCCTAAGGAACACTGATCATATTACATGAAGAAAAATGGAAAGACTTCCTGTTAATTTTTAAAGTCTAAGAACTGCTAACTGCTTCCATCAGTCAAGCTCTTAAGTAGAAAAAGCATTATATTTTGACAAGGAAAATATCCTGATCTCTGATCAAAAAGTAAATTCAGTTTTTAATTTTTGTCTGAAGACAAAAATCTTTAGAAAGAGAGCAATTGACAGCTATTGAAATGTGAAGCTTAGAAAGTACTGATAGCCAATAAAGAAAGAAAGAAAGAAAGAAAGGAAGAAAAAGAAAGAAAGAAAGGAAAGAAAGAAAGAAAGAAAGAAAGAAAGGTGCCAAAGCATTATGCTTTCCTCTTTAAAAAAAAAAAAAGTTCACATTTGGCTTCCCATGGCCAGTGGGGAAACAATATTCATTGTCGCTATCATCCTCACTCTGGATAAAAGGAAGTAAGTACAATGTCAAAGGCTGGGAATAGAAAAACAGCTACTATGGACTTTGTAAATGGAGTTTTCCTATCCCCACCTCACCACCAAAGAGAGTGAATAATGCTTATTAACTTACTCTGTCATCTGTCCCTTTACCGACAGATATATTCCGATTCTTTAAAAAGGGAAAGACATCAGAAATGACATTCTTACAAAATGCTATTTTCTCAACTATTTGCTGAAGCTGATCCAAGTTCCTTGTACTGCGTTGTCTTATCTGGCTCACTGGGCCCCTTCCCTCTCTTCTTTCAGAGATAAGAATGGCCAAGGATGGTGGTAAGAATCCATAGATTTTTTTTTTCCTTTTAAAACTCCAGAAAGCAGAACCTAGGCTTATCAGAATAATTCCCACAGATTTTGTTTTGTTTGGGAATAAACTATGAACTAGTAAGATTTCACGAAAAGAGTGAAGCCATCCAATGAAAAGTTAGGCTTTGTTTCTTTCCAATACCTCTTTTTAGTCCGATGTGTATAACCAAGTATGTGTCTCCTGTGGTCTCGATTGCATCCGGTGTTTTTAGCTGGCAGCATTTCCTCTGGTGAGGCCCTGCTTTATTTGCCAGGCTTTATTTCTGCGAATATAAAGAGAGAAAAACAAGTTGTACTAGACAATGAAATTTAAGAAAAAAATTGTTAGTATAACACTGATTTTTTTGAAACCAAAAAAAGGAGGCACTAAATTTGTTATAAACAAACTGGGGATCTGGTTATTAAAATATAGAGGCTACAAAAGTACATGGAAAGTCTTACAGCTGTCTTTTAACCACACTGCATGTTTTCTTTTGAATATTTCTAAAAACCTGTTTTAGCTAACTGAGACCAAAGATTCCTCTCCTGTTTAGTTGCTTAGATTTGAATAATGAAAGTGTATTTGCAATTCTTAAATGGTGTTTTCTTTCATTTTTCAATCCAGTTCTCATAGAAATGTTTTTGGAACAGTGGTCTGTGCTAACAGCTGTATTCAATCTTGACTAAAAGTCACTTCCTGAAGAGAATGAAATTCAACTTAGCGTGCACACTTGCCTGGAACGTAACTCCGTAGGGCGAGTGTACTATGTGATTATGAAACTGGACACGGGCACCCTGCAGAGGTGATTTCTTGTAAATAGCACCCAATAGAAACCATTAATCAGTGTCAGTGTTTTCAACTGAAGATTTAATAATCTAAAAACATGGCTTATTCATACACATAACTCTTAATTTTCAAGAATTTTACTCTGTTATTTTGAGACTATGATTTCCTTGGGAGTTATATTTATATGGAAGATGTATATGTAATCTATAGTACATATATCTATATCTATGTACAAATACTAAAATATAGTTAAATGGATTGATAGAGATATACATAGATATATATTTATATGTATTTAGGACTTTTTAGAATTTTTAAATTGTTATTCCTGAGCTTTAGGCAAAATTTATTTTTGATTCAGTTTTATTCACTCATTAATTTATTCATTTATTGTAGTGAGCCTAATCTCTATATATAAAAGGCTAATATGCAAAATGTCCCCTTGGGAGTGCGACCGGGAGACCAGCAGTTCGATCACTTGCTATGATGTGCGCTGACCACCAGGGGCCGGCGTGGAACATTGCTGGCGACCAGCGGCGGTGGCGGGGTGCTGAGGGAGCAAGGGAAGGAAGAGGGGGGGAGGTGGGGAACTGGATCGGCCCTGATCACCGTGCACATATTTCATGCACTGGGCTTCTAGTTTAAATATAATTTTTGTTCCTGGCCTCATAAGATAGT
>NW_005354385.1:12861941-12865256 GCF_000412655.1 Myotis brandtii | reverse complement strand
TATTATAGGCCTGGTGCACGAATTTGTGCAAGGGTGGGGTCTGGCTGGCCCACCCCAATGGGAGCCCATTGGGTCCAGCTGGCAGGGGGGAGGGACTGTGGGAGGTTGGCCGGCTAGACCCATCCCCAGTCAGGGTTTGGGGGCTGATCGGGGGCCAGGCCACTGGAGGGGCGGGGGCGATTGGGGCCTGGATCAGGCCAGTTGGCTGCCGCAGTGCGCGTCATAGCCACCGGTCATTCTAGTCATTCCTCCATTCTGGTCGCTGGGCTTTTATGTATATAGCAGCAGTTCTCAACCTGTGGGTTGCGACCCCTTTGGGGGTCGAACGACCCTTTCACAGGGGTTGCCTAAGACTATTGGAAAACACATATATAATTACATATTGTTTTTGTGATTAATCACTATGCTTTAATTATGTTCAATTTGTAACAATGAAAATACATCCTGCATATCAGATATTTACATTACGATTCATAACAGTAGCAAAATTACAGTTATGAAGTAGCAACAAAAATAATTTTATGGTTGGGGGTCACCACACATGAGGAACTGTATTAAAGGGTCGCGGCATTAGGAAGGTTGAGAACAACTGCTCTAGTGACATACTAATTAAAGAGAAGCCACGGTGACCTTGGGTTGTTTAGAGGTCACCAGGAATGAGGAGGCAGCGGCACCAATCTGGATAGGAAGGAAGGTCTTATTCCTAAATATAATACAACCCTTGAGACAATCCTACCAACTATCTATTGGTTTCTAATAGTAGAAAAGTGCCCCCTTTCATTTAAAACATGCACACTTAACACCAAAACAGAATCCCTAAGACTTAAACAATGCACCATATATATACTTTTTAGGAGAATTTGCAATAAATAACATTATCTCTTATATATCAAATGATAGTCTATTTTAGAGACATTGAAATCTATCAACACTAAAGACATTTTAAGTTTGATGAAGGAGAGTCTAATTTGTATGTTGGGGTTTGTTGTTGTTTTTATTGTGGGGGGGCGGCCCATATCTTGTCATTCCTTTTAAAGAATTTGAGACAGCTCAGATTGTACATGAGAAACTTGTGATTCTTTTTGGATATCAGGCAACACTTTAAATGGGATGATAAGAAAGATGAATGTAGTACCTGCTGATCATTTCATGCAGTTAGGGTGATTTTTTAAAATAATAAATGATTTGAAAGAAATAATTTAGTAACTTGTCTTAGATAAGCAGGTGGTGCTATCTGACGTAAAATTATTTTCCTCTTGCAAAGACTTGATGTTGCCAAGTGCTAACTTCCAAGAGTAGTTTCTGGTACAACTGTGTTAGCGTTTGTTTAGCAAGATGCTTTCGATTGCAAGTAATAGAGACACACTACTCTTTGTGTTAAGTCATGAGGGTGGGATTGTTCTAAGAATATATAAGCATCAGAAACTCAGCTATGAGACCAGACCTCAGGGAAACCAGGGAAGCTGTCTTTCCAGGCCTCAGGATTGGCAGGAACCATGTGGCCGTGGGCCTCATGGAGACCAACTGGCTTATTGTTCTCAAATCTGTAATTTTGAATTTTGACTCTTGAACTTCCTTCATTTCTATCACCCAGTTGCTCTTTGATGAGCAGATTTCTGAGTCTGGCTACTTTGCTTTTTGCTATCTGCAGGTATCTTCATTCCTCCACTCCTGTGAGTCTCATACTTGTTAAAAATCCCTGCCCTGTGAGTCACTAGTACAAGTGATGATTCCTCTCTCATTGTTTCTGTTTCCTCCCAACTCCAGCTTAGTCACAGCCCCTCAGCGACCTCATGGCCTCCCTATCTAAGCACAGCAACCAACGGTTTGACTATAGTATGCTCCTTGTAAATACTGGTTGAATGAATAGATGAGGAACATGGTTAGGGAATTTTAAGAGTAAGTTATCTTCTCCTTCAATCAAACTTTAAAAGAGCTAATAAGATAGACAATAACTAAAAGGCAGCTGTAACAGAATATATATTTGAAAATTTTAAGGGACCTGATTACCTCTTTTTGGGTTAAAAAGAATTCACTGTAATAACAGTAAGAAATTTTTTTGCTTACATAGGCACTGAAGTATATATATTTAAAATTGAGAGTCTGGACTATGCCATTAAAAGATAGAACTGCCTTTAAATCCTTCCACTTCATGCTGCCCCATTTAAGCAGCTATAGGTACTATTAGGGATGAAGATAATTAAACTTGAGGTGCCAAGAAGTGAAGTAGTCATTCTGTTAACCATATTGTACTCAGGAACCAAGGTTAAGATCTTTAATATGGGTCTGAAGACTACTCTTTTTTTTTTTTTTTGGCTGTCATATCTTAATTACATGTCTGTGAATAGATGATCAATTTCTGATTATCTTTAAAAATTTGTTTTTTATTTCAGAGAGGAAGGTAAAGGGAGAGAGAGATAGAAATATCAATGATGAGAGAGAATCATTGATCAGCTGCCTCCTGCATGCCCCACAATGGGGATTGAGCCCACAACCCTGCATATGCCCTGACTGGGAATTGAACCATGACCTCCTGGTTCATAGGTCGATGCTCAACCACTGAGCCATGCTGGCTGGGCCAGTTTCTGATTATCTTAAGGCAACTATTCCTTTTATGTTCATTTTTTAAATCCCTACTGCTCATCTTTAGCTTTTGGTTTTTTGGTTGCTCAGGATATAAAAATAAACACCAGGAAAGATGTCTCAATTCTTCATTCCTTTCCTAGCTTTTTTTTGTGTGTGTGTTTTTGTGTGTGTGTGTGTGTGTGTGTGTTTTTTTTTAACACAAAAGAGATGTTTTGAAGTTCATTCTGTAAAATCTTTCCTAGATTCTGTCATGTCTATAATAGTCTATGAATAAATGGTAAACATAATTAGACCCAAATGTGCAATTATTCTTTTCTTTTAAAAAATTTCACTAAAAATTGGGTTGAAGAAGAACCTGAAAAGCAGTTTAAACTCAGTTGCAGAGTTTTCCCTCTTAGAGTATGAATGTCCAATATTCATTTTCCTCTTACAGCATGAATGTCCCCAGTTAATGGGCTTTTATTCCTTTCATTCCTCCTGCACTTTGGAAATAATCAGCATTCCCAGATGCATTAGAGAGTATTTTTCCCTCATTAGAGAAAAAGTGCTTCTCAGATTCTGAATACCTTCCGTGTGAACAAAACAAAATAGATAGTAAAAATGCTACATGAGCATGAGGATAATTTTTTCTTAGATTTTATGAAAATTGAAAATTTTTTCTTAGTCTCCTAAGTCAATAAATTTAAATAATTTTTTGGTTAAAAGAGTTGAGACTGTGTGCCCGGAAGT
>NW_005354385.1:12848758-12861819 GCF_000412655.1 Myotis brandtii | reverse complement strand
TGCACATCTCCCACTGGGGATGTGCCCGCAACCCAGGTACATGCCCTTGACCGGAATCGAACCTGGGACCTCTCAGTCCGCAGGCCGATGCTCTATCCACTGAGCCAAACCGGTTTTGGCTAGAACTCTAGCTCTTAACAGACTTAGATTCCAATGAAACACACAGATAAATGTAAGCAAAGTACACTACAAGTTGTCATAGTAGGCAAAGTATAGATTTCACTGGTGGCATCAGAGAGGGAGGGAGGGAGGGAGGGAGGGAAGGAGGGAGAGAGAGAGAGAGAGGGAGGGAAATAGAGAGAGCAGTGAATGCTGACCAGGGGAAATGGAGGCTCAAGGAAGTTTGAACCATGAGTCTGGATCCCTCCAGAGAAAAGCCAAGATTGGCTCTCTAGATGTGGACTTTTTGTTCCGGGTGATGACTAAAGTGCTAGTCGTGGGTGAACTCATATATGGAAAAGGGGGCAAAGGAGGACAACCAAAAGAGTAGACATATTGGGATCCCATGAAGGTGAGTTACAGAACTAAGTAATGTTGGATGGATGCTAGTTAAGAGGCAGTTGTGGGTGAATGGTAGGGGCCAAGGCCAGATTAGAATGGTCTGAACTAGAATGAGAAGTGAAGACCTACAAACTTCCACTGATAAGTGGTCTTTTCAGAACTCTGGCAATGAAAGATAGAAGGAATAAAATAGCTTAAGATTCAAAGAAGCATTTCATTTTGTTAGGACTGGAAAGACTTGAGTAAGTTGGTTTAGAGGGGAAAAAACCGCCATTGCATCTGTTGTTCTAATTTCCCAAAAGGAAAATATATTTATATATTTTAAAGTAAAAAATGTTAAGTAAACAAGAAGAAAGAAAAGAGGAAGGGAGGGAGGGGAGAGGGAGAGTGAAAAGAGAGAGAGAGAGAGAGAGAGAGAGAGAGATTGGGTTGGAAAGACAGATAGGGAGAGGAAGTAATAGGGAAATTCATTTGAAATCAAAGATACAAATAGAAACCTACATCTTGAAAAAAAACTCGGAACATTTCTACTACTAAGTAGAGAAGAAGACCAAGGAAAAAATACGCCCCCCCACTCCCCCCCCGCCACACACATACACATACACACATATTTGAGTCTTCATGCAAATAATGTCAAATGATGTCTGCCTTGTTATTTGACAGTGAGGAGTGAGATTGAGAGTTTGAGGGGAAAAATAAAAGGTTTGGAATTAATGTGTGGGATGGGGTAGGGAGCCACTTGGAAATGAGTAAAATGAATGTTAGGCTTAAGTAACTTCTTGTGAAGCCAATGAGCATTGTTATGATTTGCAGTTGTCAGCACTCAGGAGGAGGGATAGAAAAACCTGGTGGTCAAAAGTGCTCGTCTGAGCCCTGGCCTGTGTGGCTCAGTTAGTTGGGCATGATCCCTTGAACCAAAAGGTTACTCGTTGGATTCCAAGTCAAGGCTCATGCCAGGATTTCGGGCTTGATCCCTGGTAGGGGGCATGCAAGAAGCAGCCAATCATGCATTGATGGAGTTTCCTCCTTACAGACTTTCCAACTAAGTCCCATGCTTCCCTACACTCTCCCTTTCTCTCTAAAGAAAAATCAATTTTAAAAAAGCATTTTTCCCCTCTTCTTTTTAAAGTGCTCATCTGAAAGAATGAAAGGAATATGGGTCCTAGAAATATGGTGTGGCCTGATTTGGGGATTTAAATTGGTTGGATATAAGTGAAATGTGTGGAGGTGTTGTGTTGGTGACCGTGGCGACCTGACAGACAGAGGAGTGGACTTAGTATAAAGAGAATGAAGGGACGCTGAAATTTCCACATCTGCAATGGGAAGAATAATGGTAGTATGAAGATTAATGAGACAATGCCTGTAAAATACTTAACACAATACCTGGCACATATTACACACTCAGCTGTTATATAATACTATTATTTATACTAATAAAAGGGTAATATGTTACTTAGACCAAACATCTTCCAGACATCCTTCTGGCAAAGCCACGGTGGCGGGGGCTGAGGCAGAGGCAGTTAGGGGTGATCAGGCCAGGAGGGGAGCAGTTAGGGGGCAATCAGGCCGGCAGGCAGAGGCAGTTAGGGGCAATCAAGCTGGCAAGCAGAGGTGGTTAGGGGTGATCTGGCAGGCAGGGGAACAGTTAGGGGTATCAGGCCAGCAGGCAGAGGTGGTTAGGGGTGATCAGGCAGGCAGGCAAGCAAGCAGTTAGGAGCCAGCGGTCCCAGATTGCGAGAGGGATGTCTGACTGCTGGTTTAGGCCTGATCCTAAACCAGCAGTCAGACATCCCCCGAGGAGTCCTGGATTGGAGAGGGTGCAGGCTGGGCTGAGGGACCCCCTCCCCCTTCTCCCTGTGCATGAATTTCGTGCACCAGGTCTCTAGTTATTAGTAATCAGAGTGCAAAAGAGATGGAAGAATGGAATTTCAGGACTTGATGGCATGCAATGATGTTAGTCATTGAAGCAAAGTGGATATGCTGGTTTTCTTGAAGTGGATTTTAAGGACCTGTAAGATTGGGGTTTTAGATGAAATGATATCACCTAGGAAAAACTCTTAACCATGTGCTAAATTATGCAAAGAAGTTTGCCTAATAAATTGTAATTTATAATTTGTCATTTAATTAACATCTCAAAATCAAACATTTGTTTTACTTTTAGGAAGTAATATCTGTTTGAATAGGACTTGCATGCATTTCAAAGATATTATTTATTCATTCATTCATTCATCCATTCACTTGAACCAATATTTGGAAGCCTAATGTGTGACAGGCTCTGAGGTAGGGAATTGGGTTCTGTTAATGGTTTGATGTGTTAATATTTTCTATAAAATAGTTTTCCATGTGAAATCAATTATAATATTATTTTATAGCAAAAGAACACATGACAGCTAAATGAAATTCATATATAATGTCGAAGCTTCAGTTTGACTAGTTTGTTTCACTTTTTCATATCAGCTTTATCTTCACACCAGCAGTGAGATGACTAAAAGGGAAGTTACATAAGGAAGAAAGGAGGAAATGCAAGGGAACTAGTCATTCCTGAACACATAAGAAGTAGCAGATACTAACGTCTGCTAATAGTCACTGCTTCAAGTGTGAACCATTTACAATGCTTTCTACAACTGGGTCATCTTACCTGCTAAGTGACTGCTTTTGATTCACTTTGTAGTTTCATATCAAATTTAAGTATTGTGATAGCCATTTTAGATATTTGTCTTTTTATCTGATATATCTGATTGACGTAAAAATTACTTTTACTGTCTGAAGCCTTAGGAAGACTGAGAACTGGCACTCCAGTGCCTGCCAAAAGATGGAAATCTGTAAGACTCGTAGGCTGGAATTGGTGCTATGTGCTAGAGCAACAATGGTGACTGATCTTTTGAGTGTATGTCCATATGTATTGCATGTGTATGTGTGACTGAGACTCACTAAAAAAATAACAGTCTAGGATGAATGTTATCAAATTATGCTTGCAACTGACAACTTAAAAGCAGCAATATCAAGACGTGTGGAGTGAAGTTTGATAAATATCTACAGATTTCTATTCATATCCCTTTAACCTTTCTTATTATCTGAATGCATTGTATATCTAAAATACTGTGGGTGTAACTTGATGTGATAGTATGAGGGAGGATGGATGCGGAGGAAAGCAGACAGCCCAACTTGTTCCTTTGCAAAGGGGTGCCTTGCAAACTAGTGAGTTTAGGGTGAAGTTCTCATTCTAACTCGAAGAGACTGTGCCCACTAGTGTAAGACACCGTCCGATCTCCTTGGAAAAATTGAGTGTGTGAGGCATTTACTTGTAACCACTTAGTAGCTCTTTGTTCTTTAGAAGGTTAAAAATGAGTGCTTGAAAAAAATATATTTCTTGAGCGGAGGCTATGAGTAAGAAAAACATGTGGGTGTGTTTGCACGCATGTTTCATGCACCTGTATACCATACTGCACAGATTCTAAGACCTTTTTCTCATTTCAACATAGCTGAGATCAGGCTGCATCTTATGATTTATGAATCCTTATAATTACTGTTGTCCATTTTTTCAAATGTTAATATCTCAGTAATTGTCAAGTATCTTATAATCAGTAGCATCTGAGAGTGCATGGCGTACAGTTCATATCCAAATATTTATAGAAGTCTGATTTCAGAAAGATGAATAGGACGATTCCCTTTTCCCTAAAAAGTAAAGCAAGAAGATTTATTCTGACAGTAATAGTTGAGGTTAAAGAAACCATTTGGTCATGGAACCCCATTTCCTTAATAAGTCACATACAGATACAAAATGCAACATTTCATTACAGCCCTTCTTATAATCCCAAGTGATACAAAGATTAGGATTCAAATTCACTATGTTTAATATAATCTGTAAAGTATACTCTCTAAAATTTGATGACTCTATAGCTTACATTCAGCTCTTTCTAGCTTCAGATAAAATCATTGCTTTGAAAAGAGGGTGAAGATTATCATTTTTGCCATTTGTGTGTGTGCGAATATGAAAACTAGCTTCCCTCATCCATTCATGCCTCCAACAAAACTACTATGTAGAACAATAGGTTAAATAACTCATTAGGGATTTAAAGACAGTTTAAGTAATCTTTATAAGCTTGTTAAGCCTCAAAATAAGACTCCACCCTCATTTTTATGGGTGCGGCGGCATAGAAACACTCTTCAATTACAGAAGACACAGACTGTAGTCCTGGGGTAGGACTGTGATGATGGGTTCAGATTTGGAGGCCGTTTAACAGAGAACTTTCTAGGGATATGGCTAAATATGGATCGATGGAAGGAATTTATTATTGGTCACAGTGTCCACGGAGAGACAGTGGCATTCATTTCATTATTGTAATATTCATTGACCTACGACAAGTTGTTTAACCTACCTGAGGCTATCTCACCTGTTCAAAAAAAGTGGAGAATTGCCTGCTTCCTTCTCTGAGACTTGAATGAGATCATGTATAATAAAGCCTTTTGTAAATTATAGCATTTTAGACATTCATTCTGCTTCTATGCATTAATATACATGCACATATAAAATATTTAGAATACATATATTTTCTTAATAGGTCTCTCATATTTATTTTCTGAAAAATAGCTTCAGAGGTTATCTACTTCTTCCTCTTGGCACCTTTTCTAACTATAAACAGCTTAACAGGATTTTAATGCTTAATAATCCTTTGGTTGAAACACCATCATACTTGTGATGGGAGGGGAAAGAGGGTGATTATGGGAGGATCTGTGTAATGTGTTGTCAGCATTCTGGGAGTGTTCGCTATAGTTTGGAATTAGGAATTGCTGATGTCATGATCAGTCATATTGTCATGACAACATCGGAATTTCCTCATTCGCCTTCTCTTCGCTTGGGGAGTATCAATTTGCCACAGGTCTGTCATCAGTTGGCCCCATGTGTTAAGTGTATTAAATAACCCAGAACTAGTCATTCTTAAAGACACCTAGGGTGGGGAATTTTTGTAACCTCCTTATGTAGCCCATTTCAGAACTCTTAACTAAATATTCTAATGTTGAAAAGTTTGCCTTCATACATATTCAGGTGAATGGAAATTTATTTCTGATTCTATATTTTCATATTTTAACTTTGATATTTATAATTCAGTGGAGAAGGAAAAGCTTTGAAGCATCCCACTTAAAGGATATTATTAATTATTATATTACCCTCCTCTTCAGGTGAAATAGACCTAATTTAATGGTAAGTGTGACAACTGAAGAGAAAGGGAACTTCCTTCTTCTTTGTCTTATCGTTCTCCTTCTCCTTTGCATTAAAACCTAACCTGTGCTAAGGATCCAGGTTTTGGATAGATAGACAATGCTTATGTCCCCCAGACATTTAGGAATGACTTATGATAACCTTTCGTCATTCTTAACTTTTAAGATGGTTTTGTTCGTCTAAGGTACACTTATTCACCCTGTACTGTCAAAGTAATCATTCCAATAGTTATTTTTACTCATGGCAAGGAGATAGTCATTATATGTTTGAATTTTTCTTTTCATGTTTAGATAATTTTTTTTTGGTTCTAGTTTTCCACAAATTCCATCGCTTTCCTAAATACTTTCTTTCTCTTCCCAGGTCATGTAGCAAGAGGTAGATGTGATTAGCTATTTCCACAGCACATCAGCCCCTACCTTCCTCACCTCAGTTCTGATTCTTTACCCATAGTTTGCTCACACCCAGTAGATGATTTTGTTACTCCCGTCTCCTTAGGTAAGCTGCACTTTCAAAAATCACCTAATAATATCTTTTTTATACTCTGTAAATTTTACTATAATTCATGGAAAACTTGTTGAATTATCATTATGTATTCTGAAAGTCAGCACTTATTTTCTTATAGGCTTGCTACAGAAATGGAGAATAAAAACTCCAATATTAGATTTGCACATAGAATATAGAGAATTGAGGCACCCATCCCTAGTTGATTCTCCTTTATTCTCCTATAGGATTTGATCTATAGATACAAATTCAGTATTACATAAACCAAACCAAAACAAACATCTTGAATTTTTAATTCATATAGCCTCTCCCCCAATTATTTTTGTTTTATTTTTTAAAATATATTTTTATTGATTTTAGAGAGGAAGGGAGAGGGAGAAAGAGATAGAAACATCAATGATGAGAGAGAATTATTGATCAGTTACTTCCTGCATTCCCCACACAGGGGATGGAGCCCACAACCTGGGCATGTGCCCTTGACCAGAATCGAACCCCAGACCCTTCAGTCAGCAGGCCAATGCTCTATCCACTGAGCTAAACCGGCCAGGGCTGTTTTATTTTTTTAAAGAATAAAAACCCATGCACCTGTTTTTATACAAAAATAGAAAAATAAATTGAACTTAGAGTCCCCTTCTGCCAGGAATTTGAGAAAGCATTGAATTTTATTAACTGTTATGCAGGAGTATAATTTACGAGCAGATTATATCCAAAAAATTTGATTGTAAATTATTTGTTTCAAATTTGGAGGATGTTTTGCCATAGGGAGAAATGTCCTAAATGGTAATTAGGATTTTAATTGACCTATAAGCATCTATGGGTTAAATAATGAAGCTGATTGCTAATATGGTCTCCCGTTATTTTTGAGGGAAAATATGTTCTCAGTTCCAGTTCAAGATTCAGGAAATACCTCTCACCTATCACCATCCTGGCTTCTAGAAGATTGTGTTTCTGCCTCTCTCCCAACTCCATCCCACCAACGATCCCAGAAAATAAAACTGGTTGCAAGAAATAGATTACACCTTAACAACTATCAGTTAAGTGAGATTAGGAGCTAATTTGGGCCAGAATATATATCTGTACTATTATTATACATCCTTATATTGGAGAATTTGCCTTCATATTCAACTGAATGGAAAGTCTATATAAGTCCATATCCTTAAGTGACTTGCCCAAGGACAGATTGTAATGCACACCTGGGGTTGGGTTCTTAAGTTTTCCCCTATGGGTGGGGTTTGGACTTGATCTATGGGTAATAGTAATAATAACTATTATTTGTATTATTAGAGGGAGGGGACTTTGGAGTTAAGTTCAAATTTCAGCTTCATTATGTATTGGATTTATGTGGCTTTGGGAAAATTACTAACCTCGGAGTCTCAGTTTTCTCTTCAGTAAAATGCGATAACCATTCTTCTCTCTCTCTCTCTCTCTCTCTCTCTCTCTCTCTCACAAACACACACGAGAGAGAGAGAGAGAGAAAGAGAGAGAGAGAGAGATGCTGAGAAAGTGCCTGGAATATAGTAGTTAATAAATGAGAGCTATTATGTATTAGTTCTTGCAGAGAAGCACAGTAGGGTAAAGCCCATTTCTTCTTTTTTGTTCATCAGGGTCGATTTAGGAATTACTAGAATATTGCTTCTGGTAAAAGTCATCAGTATATGTCTATGTTATGTTTTCTATATACCTTCTAGGATTATAGCTACAGAACTATGGTTTTATTATAGTGGTTTCATTTTACACGTGTCTAGGGAGCCTTTGAGTCTAGAATAAGAATCATAAATTTTTTAAAAAAGAAAATAGTAAATAACAAAATATTTCTGCTACTTTAGAAATAGAGTTCTTTATCAACTCTGTTTTGTACTGGGAAAGAAGGGAAATTTAAAACATCTCCTCTCTCTCCCTCCCTCCCCCCCCCTCCCCATTTTGCTAGGAGCCAGAGGCCTGGTGAGCAATAGAGACTCCAAATGTAAATGATTTTTTGGTGTGAACTGCTTACACTAACCAATACTATGTGGTTATGTTTTATTCATTAAAGATTATAACTTGAAATAATATTGGATGAATTTTCCTCTTAATTCCTTTCTGTTTTTAATGTGACCCAAATGAAAAAAGGTGCCTGGAATGTAGTCGCAATGACAGAAGGATAGAGCCTGCTGTAGGTGTGTTTTTTTGTGGATAGAGGTGTTCCATTCTTATCTCATTGGGCATCTTCTCTGCTTCCATCTTGTTTTTTTCTTCTTTCCAAGTTTAGCTTTCCCATCATATTTTCTTTGTAATTTCATTCAAAGGCTTCTCTCTTCTATGGGGCTCAGTAATGTGTGTGTGGGAATTGGGGAAGGGGAGTCTTCTAGCCTTTTGACTTATCATCATCTGCTTCTTTCTGGGAGCATATCAATTAGCCATGATTTCAGCAGTGGCCACCCCAAATCTACATCCTCTCTCATCCCGGCCCTCTATCTCAAGTTCATGTTTTCAGGTTATCTGCACAGTGCTTCTTTCTGAATGTCCCTCAGACAAAACATTTATACAGCTGAGCTTCCCACGCCCATATCCTGTATTGATCTCTCCCTCCTGTGGACTCCGTAGCACATAATTGTCTAGACCACTTGGCTGGCACTTAATGTCTTTGCATTATTAGTGTACAGCAACTCGGGTGCCACAGGGGTTACAAGTACTCACAGGGAATTAGAGCATTATTTATAAGGCTTTTGGGAGACACAGCATTATAGAGTTGGAGGAGCACAGGACAGCCGTCTTTTAACCCTATCTAGGTCTAGATTTTAATGCTTGCCACTTACTAGCTCTATGGGTAGGTCAGTCGGTCTTACTTAACTTCCCCTCATCTGTAAATGGAGCCTAATCACCCTTCTGACCTGACAGGGTTGTTGTGAAAGTGAAATGAGATATGAAAGTTTATAAATGAAAGTCCCATTTTCAAATTGTTTCTATGAAGCAAGTGTCTCCTACATTCAGATTCTCAAATTCCAGTTATACAAACGCGTGCAGGTCGCAGGGCTCATCTCTACCTGATTGCAGGCTTCTGCAGGTGCTGGTGGCTCCAACCTTATTGTCCTCATTCGTCTACTCTCGCACATCCATAAAGGTATGGCCCTAGTCCAACACATAACTTCATTAAAGGAAATGGGCCAAAAACAAATACAGAAGAAAAACTTCAGTGCACCCAGGCTATTGAAACATTTTACCAGATCTTTTTTTTTTTTAATAACAGATGGCCTCCCCCTACCTAAATCTGCTCTTTTTGCTTTTTGTCAGTCAGTTCCAGCTACACCCTTGCTTCTGCTCTTTGACGGTCAGCCAGACTTATTGAGCGTCAGTTATTTGCACAGTACACCCACTGAAATCTACAAACCACCGCAGTGAAACCTGGAAAAACTATAATCACAGCTGCCAGTTGAGTGTAGCACTTTTGTTGGTGGATTGTGTATATACTTATGCCAATCTGTGAGGAGTCTGGGACTCAGAGAGGTTAACTAGCTTGCCCAAAGCCACATGGCTAGTAAGTGGGAAGCTGAAATATGGAGCTAGATCTGTTTGGCTGTTTTAATTTTGTTCCTTGGATTGCAGAGTCCAGACTCATTGAAGTTATCTGAAGTGGGGTGGTGTGGGGAGAGCTAAGTATACACATGGAGGGGCTGTTGTAAGTCTCAAGAGCCAAAGCAGCTCCCGGGACTCTGGCTCCTTCCATCATCATCTAATGGCCAGGAGCTCACCACTCCTGGCATCTGTTTGACTCTCTGCTTGCTGCCAGTCAGCTTCCTGTTTACTCATAGTTTCTGCTTCCTCATAACCTTGGCTTGCATAGGCTTTTGGCTTTTGTGACCTCAGCTCTACCCCCGGCACTCTTGCTGTTTCTGTCCCTTTCTTAACTGGTTCAGCTCTTGGAGTTTTCTGAATCAAATTCCCAGGGTGAGAATCTGATTGGCTCTGCTCATTTTTTCAGTCCCAGGCATGTCATAGGTCACTGGCTTGTCTGTGGCTCGGCTGCCCTTGGGTCATATTCCCACAGCTTTATCCATCAGCTGAGTTGGGGGAGGAGGGTGATACAGGACCGCCGGCAGCAAAGTCTCAGTTTCCCTTTCAGGAGGATGAGCATGTATAAGAGAGACTCCAAAACCCCAGTTCTTACCATAATTTGCAGTTTCTCTAGAATGTTTCCTAACATTGTTTATCTTAAAACTGACTTGTTCCAAAGCTTAATAAACTTTTCCAGATGAATCTCACCGGGATCCATCCCTGAAATTACTTACAGCTATGCACTTGTGGATTATCTATAACTGATAATATAGACACACATGGTTTCATATTTGTCTTTTTCTCTTAATGTTGGAATTATTTGAACTTTTGTTGCTTCATTACATTTATAATCTTTGAGGGTGGAAAACCTGCCTTTCCCTTTCTTTGTGTTGCTTTGCTTAGTTAAGAGTGTAGCACCTATGTAAGTCGGAAGCTTTTGAACCCTGGCTGGTAGACATTGTGTTTTTAGGTTTTGTTTTGTTTGTTTTTTAATGTATGCTTGTATTCTCTCCTATTATGTCATTCACCATTATAGAACACTACATTTTGTTGATAGATACCTTTGTTTTAATCTTAAAAATAGTGTCCTTTATTCATTTAATATCCTTGGTATATTTTATTATCTAGTATTAAATTCTTTTCATATTCTAATTTAAAATTAATCACTTGAAATTTTGTCTTATGTTGTAAAGCTATTGGAGGGCATCAAGTCTTAGCAGCCTAGAATAGCACAGTATCCAAAGTATCGTGACGTGAGAGCACAGCCATAGAAAAATTACTCTACACTGTTCTTTTGTGGTTTGCGTTGTGGTTTCCTAAGAGACCAGTAATGACAACTGAAGTTGTATGTGGAATTTCTCCCAAAGATGACAGGTCTGAACTGGGGATCTTGGGCATGAAGTTCTCAGAAAAAGGCACCTAGGAGTTGAACACTTCTACCTAAAACCTTATGTTTTATACTTGTGGTTGATAACGTGCCATGAAAGGTCCTAGTGAGAGGAGACAGCAAAGGGACAGCCAAAACAACTCTAAATGCATGGAGTATGCTTATATGCATGCATACAAGTCCAATGGACAGGAGACATATGTACTACTATCTGTAATACTTTAAACAATAAAAAAAAAATGAAAATAAAAATAAATGCACGGAGTAGCCCTAGCTGGTTTGGCTCAGTGGATAGAGTAGTCGGCCTGCGGACTGAAAGGTCCCCGGTTCGATTCCAGTCAAGGGCACATGCCCGGGTTGTGGGCTCGATCCCCAGTGTAGGGCGTGCAGGAGGCAGCGTATCCATGATTTTCTCTCATCATTGATGTTTCTATCTCTCTCTCCCTCTCCCTTCCTCTCTGAAATCAATAAAAATATATTTTAAAAAAATGCATGGAATAGTAAGAAATAGTTCTCGCTTATATATATGGAATGTTAGCTGTGCTGTGTTTATTAAAGCACTTTAAAGGATAGGTACGTTTCTGTGAATTTTACCAAGTTCTTACTTGACCATTGTGTGCCTCGTACTGTGCCCAGAATAAGTTTTTCTTTGTTGTTGTTTTTTTGTGTTTTTTTTTGCACTGCTTCCTTTTCTTATGGAAGAATTGGGAATTATATGATACCTATGGTTGTTTTTGATTAGGTGAGACCTGCTAGTTCTCATCACTTTTGTGGGAGAATATTAGGAGCAACTGGGAGTGTGCAGGCCACTGCAGGGTATCTAGGGTGGATAAGTATCAGTTTCTTGCTCCTGAATAAATCCTTGAATGGCCACAGCTTTGCTAGAAGACTCGGTTTCCATAGGGACACTTTAATTTTTTTTCCTTCTGGCAGCCAGAAGTTGAGTGCCTTTCCTTCTCAGTCGAGTTAGGATTTTTCATTATCAGGGCAGATGGCCCTTTCCAGGAAGGTGTTAGAGACCAGATTCAAGGAAGAACTCTGTGAAACTTAGGGAGGCGATATTTCCCTGTGATACATTTGAAAGGGCCAACTCGAAAGTGTCAAGTCTGTCCCAGTGGCCTGTCCAGAGAAGGCGGGCTCTGCCTGGGGGACTTGTCTTGGAGGCCTTCTTCACTGTAGGTTCTAGGCTTGACACACGAATGCAAAGGTGATCCAGAGAAGTGGCATCTTGAGCCACCTGAGATGCTTTCAACTGGGAAACAAAGGGAACTACCTCCTTTTGTCGTCGTCTTCTTCCTTCTTTCTTCTTTCTTCTTCTTCTTCTTCTTTCTTCTTCTTTTTTTTTGCAGTTTCTGCGTGTCATCTAATAATTAACACATAGGATTATACCGTTTCAGTCTTCCGGAAGGCTTACCAAACCGATGGCCTTAAATGATTTTCATCCTTTGATATTGTCATCTTGAAGGTAACTTGCAAACGCCAGCATAGAAACGAAGTATGGAACTTTACTGGGTATCTGCGCTGAGGGCTTGTGGAGTAGAGACCTGTTTTCGCTGCTAAAATTTGAGTGTGTGAATGGGGGGAAAGGGGATCTGCAGGGGACTGATGGAGGGCTGGTTGGTTCCTCGAAGTAGGAGTGATTGCCCGCACCTTTTCTGGGGGAGTGGACGGTGGGAGGACAGTTTGGAAGGACGAAAGAAAAGAGAGGAGACCTGGGACCAGTTCGCTTCTAACCCAGGTGTCAGAGTGACCCCCGAAGCGAGGCCCTTAAAAGGGGCTCCGAGCAGGGGTGCAGAGCTGCCTCGGGTGCTCGGGCGAAGAGAAGAAGGGGGGAAAAAGAAAAGCAGGGGGTGGCTCCTCCAAGGAATGTGCGGCATGCGGGGAGCCAGACCCAACCATTGCACCAGAGCGGGGGCGCCG
>NW_005354385.1:12845892-12847931 GCF_000412655.1 Myotis brandtii | reverse complement strand
TCTGAAACAAGTTTGGGTTTTTTTTCTGAAACCTTTGTGTGTAGTAGAGTAATAAGTCGTAACGTGGATTTGCAACAATCTTCCCTTGAAACCTCAAAGAAGCTGCCTGATTCGTAGGAAACCCGGAAGACCAGTGTGTGTGTGTGTGTGTGTGTGTGTGTGTGTGTGTGTTCGCGCGCGCCCCCCTCCCAAGTATATTTAAAAAAGAAACAGGAACTTCTACTGTCACTTTCTCAAGGTTTTCAGTTTTCAGAAGCACAGGGGAATCCTGTGACATCTAGTTGCAGAGATACTTGGATAAGCCTGAGTCATACACATGCCTTTTCTTATTTTAATGCAGTTTCATACATTTTTTAACAGATTGAACTCCAAAGGCACTTCAGTGGTTAGATCAGAATCCCCTGCTGGGAAAAGGGAGTGGGGCTGGGAGCTTATAGCTACAGCCTTTTGTTTTGTTTTGTTCTTTTTTTTTCATCTTTGTTTTTAAAAAGAAGGGTACTGAAGCCATGTTGTGATAGATCTCACGGAGCCTTTCAGCAGCAGCAGTAACAAAACCTACCTCTAAATTATGTAAAAAATGTGCAGGTCTGCTTAGAAAAAAAAAAAAGGTTAAACTGATTTAGAGGTCAGCGGCAAGATGCTTGTTGAGGAAACAAAAAGAGGATTGCAGATATTTTTCTTCCAGAATAAATATCTTGTCTACATCCTTAGCCACTGAGACAAATCAATTAAGTTATTACCCCAATAATGATACAAGCAAACTGCATCTTTCCATGCAGACCGTGGCTCTGTTAAGATCATGACAGATGACAGTGATGCCTGGTGGCTTTTCTGAAGGCATTCTCTGGGTTGTTGATCATGTTTAGTCCTTTTTATTCTCATAGTCATTTTTTTGGGAAGGGGGGGTATGTTCTAGCATAAGTATATCTGAAAGTACGGCTCATTTTGTCAAATAGTGACAGTGTCAAACAAAAAGTATTGTTTTCTGTTCTTTGGTTCTTTTACTTGCTAATTTTCTATTAAAAAGGTAGTTAACACACCCTGATCTGTATGCCCCTGCTGTCCAAGTAAGTGGAACTTTTACCTGGCTTAAGAAAAGTCCTCTCCTAAAAAAAAAAAAAAAAAAAAAAAAAAAAAAAGGAAAGAAAGAAAGATCTGCATTATGAGCTGGCTGAAGTCTATGCTAAAATTGTCAAGATTCAGAAACTGGCATCTCTTAACTTCATGTGGCCTCATTTAAAATAAATGCCTTCAGGTCCAGCACACTCACATCAACTTCATAAAGGGAGCCAATTTACAGTAAATATTCTTACCCAGAACCCTCCTCCCCCACCCACCTCACTCTCCCTGAAAAGACGGGCTAATTATGTAAAGGCCTTGTGTGTTCATTTATTTGTTGTCAAAACCCGGTGGGGTGTTGGCTCTGAAATGGGGAAAAGGCTCTGAGGGTGAGGCGTTGGACTGTGAGGGGCTGGAGGTTTTGTGTGTGGAGGGGGACAGCCTGCTGGCCTGGAGCACGCTGGTAAGATGCTCTTCTTTTCATGGGGCTCTCCTCAGATTCAGAGACTAAAAGGGCTGACTGAATCAGAAAAACAAACAGACTTTCTTTTTCTATAGGCAAAGAAAGAAATGAATGTGTAGGCATTATACAGACACAAGACCCCGGGTACCAGTGGTATTTGACTCAAAGGTTTCTTTTGTTGGTGTTGAGCCATTCACTGGAAAAGCACACTTCCCGCACGGGGACCTGGTGACCAGGAGTGACTTTGTGATCTCACCCCGCTTAGCCTAAATGGGAAGTCTGATGAGCGCCTTTTAAAGGGTTTTGTGATGTTCAGCTTGCATCTTTCGATTCATGTTAGCGTGTTCATTTTGATGAAAGAATAGGTAACTTTTAGGTGTATAATGCAGTTGAATTTTAATCCAGAAAATAGCTTTCAGAGCTGATTACAGATAAGTAACCTGAGGAAAAAAAGTTGAATGTGAGGAATACTTAAAAATTACCTTTGGAAAAATGTTCTGATTCAGAATTGCACTTA
>NW_005354385.1:12822148-12845781 GCF_000412655.1 Myotis brandtii | reverse complement strand
GTCGTTAACCATCATTGAGCACTCACTTTCCTGCCTGCTGGTTACTATGTTCAGTGCTTTCGGTTGGTTAACCCACTTAAGTTATCAGTCCTATGAGGCAGGTAATAATAATATTTCCCTTTTACAGTTTAGAAAACTGAGGCATCGATTAAGTAACTTTCTCAGTCTGTACAATCCAAAGTACAGAGCCAGGATTTGGACCCTGGCAGTCAAGCTCTTAAAACCACCATACTGTTAATGCCTGCTTTCGGGCACACCTCAATAGAAACCCGGGCAGAGCCCGGACGGGCTGCCCATCGCCCTTCTAGTCTCCGAAGTCCAGGGATTCCTCCCACCTTTTTTTGGGCGCAGGCGGAGGCTGTGAGGTTGGAGGTGAAGGATGATGTAAATGAATGATGATATGGATAGTGGGTTTGTGATGTTTGGAAGCAGCACTGAAGCCAGAATATGCCACTACTGAATGATTGTACAATTTCTTCCTAAAACTTGACATTTTCCATGTATAGGAGTCAACCAGTTTCGGTTAAAGCAGAGGTGGGTGGTGCTCATCCCCTTTCTGCCCAGGTAGTGTATCCAGGGCATCCAGGGGCACTGATATCTGGCCTCATCCAGGATAAACAGGATTTTCCTGCATCACAGGCCTCAGCACACATTAGAAATAAACCTGGTCGTCTCAGGTCAAAGTGAGAAGCTTTGGAGTGGAGTGATAACCCAGTAAGCAGTATCTAGACCAGGGGTCCTCAAACTACGGCCCGCGGGCCACATGCAAATACAAATACTGTATTTGTTCCCGGTTTGTTCTTTTACTTCAAAATAAGATATGTGCAGTGTGCATAGGAATTTGTTCATAGTTTTTTAAACTACAGTACGGTCTGAGGGACAGTGAACTGGCCCCCTGTTTAAAAAGTTTGAGGACCCCTGATCTAGACAAAGATTGTTGGTTCAGGTCTTAGTGGAGAAGTGACCTATTTTTGTTGACTGTGACTTTCAGGTATAGGACATTCCTTAAGCAAATCCAGCCTGATTCTATGAAAACAGCACCCCCATAACCCAAACAAAACCATTTGCCAGGACTTTCGTAGTTGTGAAAATATTTTCATGTGTTTCGAAAGAAAAAGTGCTTTATGCTGAAAAGCCTTTAAATATAGAAAATGAATTTCCATTAAAATTATTTTATTAGTTATGTCTGTCTTCATGTTTCCCTACTTCCATTTTGAAACTGCTTTTTTGAGGTAGTTGACTCAGTTTATGTCATACTAGAGGCCCGGTGCATGAATTTGTGCACGGGAGGGGTCCCTCAGCCTGGCTGGCTATCAGGGTCAATCAGGGCCGGCCAGCCAGGGAGAAGGGACTGTAGGAGGTTGGCCGGCCACGGGAGGTTGGGTGTGGGAGCGCACTGACCACCAGGAGGCAGCTACTGCATTGAATGCCTGCCCCCTGGTGGTCAGTGCACATCATAGCGACCGGTTGTTCGGTCGTCGGGTCGCTTAGACTTTTATATGTATAGATACTTTGGTTTTTATAATAAATCATGGCACACAGTATCGTAGCCAATGAAATTTATCCGAGGCACGATTATTGCTAAATTGAAACCAATCATGCCACGTCACAAGCCCTTTTTTTGCTAAGTAATGTGTTCTGGTGGTTTACCATAGGGTTTGGGGTAGAGGAGTGAATGCAAGAATTTTCATGGATGTGTATATTTTTCTTGTGTACTTGTTCAATGTTGCTAATTTTTGACAAGTGAAGTTCTTATCTCCCCAGTTTAAGTAGATTTACATAGTTTGCTGCTTTCTGTAAGATTAACTGGGTGTAGCTGCACATGAAGAATTCAAGTGATTCAGTTAAGAGGATGACATACAAAGCTGTTGATTAATCCTCTTCAAGCAGTTTCTGTTCACAGTGATTTATGTGTAGTATATTGGGTTTGTTACAGTTTGAAGATTAAAGTTGGGCATAGAAATATTTAAATGAACACTGTTTGATCTAGTCCCAATTTGTTGTTTTTTTAAAAGAAGGTAAATATACTCAAGCCACAGAGATTGGAGGTTTAGTGGAAATTAGCAGAAAATCAAATTGGTATGCATAACGAAGGTCCTGTTTTTGTCTTAGGCTATCTCCAAGTGTTTGTGATTCAGTTTATGAGCTCATGTAACTCTGTTTTAAATACGTGTCTATAGCCATCTGAAAGGTACTGGATTCTCCAGCGGTGATAATCCAGGTTTTCTGCTAGGCACCCCTTTTGGCATCTGACTACATTTCACTTCGATTTTTGATCACAGTTCTTGATTTTGTTCTTTTCTTCGTTTTAGAGACTGCTGTCAACTGGGTGCACCATATTCTGTTAATACTTTCCAAGCCCTTTCTTGGTAGTGGGGGAAGAGTCTGTCTGATCCAGGTTTCTGAGACTATATTTCCAAAGCACTCGGCCAATAAATATTTAAAGATACATAGGATATCCCCTCGCAATCTCAGTAGTATTTAATCTTAACAACATCCACATAAAGTAGAGAAGGGTGAGGAATTTTTGCGTCGGTGACTTTAAATGGCTTGGTTGGTGAAAGTTAGGTCCCTGGAGTGAAGGGCTGTGTCTGCTACCAGGAAAAAGAGAAGGAAGCTCGGTCCAGAACAGCTGTAGCCCCACTCACTTCACTTCCCTCGACTTGGCCTCCCAAAGACATGTGGCACACAGAGCACCCCAGATTTCAGCTTTAGGAATTGTAGCTCTGTAATTTATTAATGTTTTGTTTGTTTCATAAAGGCCCTTACTTTAGGGTTGTCAGATAACATGCAGAAAGCCAATTTCAATTGAATTTCAGATAAACAATGTTTTAGTATTAATGTCACAAATATTATGTGGTACAATATAAAAATAATCCAGCAACCCTAAGTCTGGGGAACTCACTTTACTTTTTAAAACTAGTTATAAAAATCATAATTATCGCCCAGCCGGTGTGCTTCAGTGGTTGAGTGTCATGCTATGTATCTATGCACTGGAGGTCAGGGTTTGATTCCCAGTCAGGGCACATGCCCAGGTTTCTGGCTCTATCCCCAGTGGGAGGCATGCAGGAGGCAGCTGATCAATGATTCTCTCTCATCATTGATGTTTCTATCTCTCCCTCTCTCTCTTCCTCTCTGAAAACAATAAAAATATTTTTAAAATTTTGAAAAAAATCATAATTATCACCCTTTTCATTCCTACTTTTTCCACTTAAAAGTTTGCCTCTTCGCATATTCCTTGAGCCCTGCTGGTAATGCAGATTTCACATTTTAACTTTGTAAACTATCACTCAATCTAATTGAAAGACCCTGGCTTAAGTTCTGGCTCTACCACTTGCATGCTCTTTCACTTGGCCTGGCTAAGCCTCAGCTTCTGTTAAGTAAAGATAATAGTGCCCACTCCACAGGGTTGTTGTTAATCCTTCTAAGGTGTTATTATTATTAATGTCCCCACAGAGCAGGCAGCAGCGGGTGGTCCTGGGAGGCTCTGTGTGTTCCTGGGAGACCTTGACAGCCTCTCAGAATGGACTATGTTTAGAAAGTGGGGCAGCATCCGAAAGGACAAAGACCTGGAGCTTGAAAACAAGAGTCTCAACCACATTTGAACCAAAAGAAGTATAACAGTGAATCCCACTATATTTTAAAACAGCAGTTCCTGTGTTTATGTCTTAGCAGAGCATGCCTTCTCTTTGAGGGAAAAAAACACACCTTTCAATCCTCTATTCTTTATCTTATGCCCATCCAAGACTGGAGAAGGATAAAAAGAGCATTGCTCACTCTTATTGTGAAAAATGCTATCTTTTAATTTGCTTGAAAATTTGATTATTAGTGTATGCACAATGACTTCCTGAATTCTTTTCTTTGTCTTGTTTGTATATTTGGTTTCCAAAGAATGCCCTGTTTGCATTACTCAGAAAAATAAACATTCTTTTTGGTCCTTGGATATGGTAGGTGTTTGTTTTTAAACTTGCATCTGTAAAGAATGCTTTGTTTAATACATTCTAAAGACTGTAAATTTTTAAATAGGATAGATATACCTTGAGGACGGAAGCAAGCTTTTCCTGGAGTTAGGACAAGGTGAAAAATTAAATGGAACAAACTAAATTCTGCATTAAAATAATGAATCAATGCAGCTCTGGTTATTTAACATTTATTGAATGGTGTTATACAGATTGGCATCCTAATTTTATTCATTTAAACAAACATGGAGTTCAAAGTAATGTAATGTAAACTAGGGATGGTTATACAGGATAAAGCAAAAGTAGGTTTATAGTTATTTGTATGGAAAATAATATAATAATTAATAATAATCAAGAGTAAACTGTTTTGCAAACTCACAAAAAAGTAGATTTTGTAAATCTGCTTTTGCCCCACCCTCTATTTGTACTTGTTAATTGTAAATACAATAATATAGTCTCAAAATGCATTATAAATAGATCGGAAGAAACCATGTCAAAATTTTAATGTTTCCCTCTGTTGGTAGGAAGAATCATAAGGGACTTATTTTCATGATTCTTTACATTTTTTTCTCAACCTTCTAGTACCCCTTGCTTCAGACAATGAACACACAGTACTTTGGTTATCAAGGAAAAGGTAGTGAAAAACAAATCTAGAACATGTTATTATTTTAATGCCTAAAAATTGTGGTGAAAACCCAAGGGATTCCTGTCATAGAGAACCTCAGCGAGTAGCAGGTAGGTAACCCTTGCTTCTCTTCCTGGGCTTTGAGATGCGGTCTTCTACTCTTAGGAATTTCTGTTCTTATTTTACTGCAAACTCCTAAACCACCGTTTTGGAAATCACCTATTTCGGATCGTTTCTGTGTTTATGAACTTAGTATTTTCCTATTTTATATGTACTTTAAACAGGCCTGTGCTTTTTACAAAACATTTTTAGAACACCAGCTTATCTATATGAGCCAATGAGGGGAAAATGTAGCTATATACTAGTATATGAAATTTCATATTCTCGGTTACTTTTTAGGAAAGTAACTTCAAAATATTGAGGAATTACCACGTTTGTCTCTGTTTTCTTTTAATGTAGCTGTTTTGTGGACAAATTCCCCCACGTTTAACTTCTGTATTAAATTGGAAAAAAAATCGAGACCGTTCTATTACTCGTGTCGGAATCTTTTGGATTTATTTTATATGAAGACTCATGACTGTCTCTATCACATACTTCCTTTTTAGTTTTAGCTTTGTGAAAGGGCAGTGCCGTGGGAGGGGTGACTTCCTCACAGGCTTCTGTAATTTATAATGGAGCAGTGCAGGTTTCTGTAAGACATGTACTGTACAGATAATGTCAGCACGTTGCAAGCTGTTGTTACTGTGTAACCAGGGGGATTGTCAGCTTATCAGGGGAGTTTTAGGTGTGCCCCAGAGAGGCTGCAAGACTTTGGTGAAAGGAGAGAGGAGGGAGGAAGGGAGAGTTGGGGGTGGGGGTTGAGTGAAAGAAAGAGAAGGAAAGTTGTGTTGCCTTGTTAGGTCCTTACTTTATCAGTTGATATGCGACCTTAAGAAATCTGTTAGAGTCTCATTGTTTTGATGCTGTGTAGGTTGGGTGCAAATGTGCAGCCCCATTGTTCTGTATTCCCTCAGGTTCTTACATCCGCATTTTTATCTTCACACCATTCCCATTACCTAGAATTTCCTTTCAGCTCTGTTCTAAGACAAGACCTCTGTCTCTCCACTTCAGGGCACTATCTAAAAATCACCCTTTGGGAAGATCAATTATCTTCTTTTGGCAGATCAATTATGATCAACCCAACCCTACCTAGTCAAATATTCCAGAAATAATGTTGCCTCTACTTCCTCTGCATTCTTAACTCTGTAGGTCAGATGTATCAGACCAACTCCCAGGGAGTGGATATGTTCTTTTGTTTAACTGAAAGTTTAACAGAGACTCGGAAACATTGTGATAAATAATTATTGAATGTGTAACCTAAGTTAAGTGGTTTTTGGAGCAGACTTTCTTCTGGTGGCTTGCAGGGATCACACTGTTGCTGGTCAGGGAAACCAGTTAGCTAGCTGTTAAAACAGCTAGAGATGGTAAAGACCCCAGAAAAGGCAGTTACATTGTGGGCATGAGGAACAACCAAATTTTATAGACATTTGAGTCTATGAAAGCCCCTAAAATTGTATTAAAATGTGGCAAACGTTAGCTCTTTCCTGGGAAGAGGTTCTGAGAATTTGTCAGTATGCTAGAGAGACCGGTGCCCTCTAAAAGATTTTGTAACTGTCGAAGGAGGACTTAAAGGCGATGCCAGTAGAGAGACCGGTGCCCTCTAAAAGATTTTGTAACTGTGTGTCGAAGGAGGACTTAAAGGCGATGCCAAAATTTCTCACTCAGCAGACAGGATCGTCACCTGCATCATGGAAGGTGACATTTCAGGGGGAAGGAACATCACAGCGAAGATTTGAACATAGAAAACATGAGCGTTATTAGGGGAATGAGGGGAATATTCATATATTATGTGAATAATTTCAGTTAACTGGGGTGTGTGGTGGGCAGGGGGGATAGGGTCAAGCTTGCTAAAGTGCATCAGAGAGCCTGAGTTTAGAAGGTGTAGCCACTATTGAAATAAAGCTATAAAATGGAGTAGTGGTGGTGGGAAGGTTTTAGATGGAGTGGACTCAAAATAATATACAGCAAGAATTGACAAGATTTTTGGCTGGTGACTGACTGGATGGGGAAGGGGGGGTCTTGGTAAAATGGCCCTAGGTTTCTAGTCCTGAATGATTGGGGGGAAAAAATTACTGTAAACCTGCTTGCTCTGGGCTGTGAGGATGAAGAACCCAGCTATTCTCTTACAGGGATTTTCTACATTTTTTTTTAGGTGGTAAAATAAATGGGAAGGGGATTGTGTTTGCCGAGTGCTAAATTCTTTCGATACTCAGGTGTCCACACATGAGGCCTTTCTGTGTCTAAGTCAGTCTTATAAGGCAGAATTGTGCAGCCTGAAATGCTAGTGGTGCCACAGTGTGAACTGCATTAAGAACTCATTTTGGGTCCAGGAGTTGGTTGTAAACATTTCCTACTGCTCCTTTGGGATTGCCTTAACGTCATTGTAGAGGCGGCGCCACTTGGGTGCATAGATTTTCTCTTTTGGCCTGAATGCTCACATTCTTTTGAGAGTAGCACTTATGCAGTAAGTCTTTCTCTTGATAATGCTCGCCATCTGTAACTGTATAGTTGTCTTTAACAGCTAGAGTATAACTAGTGTATTGGTTATGATAAAAGATCTCGGACTTCCACAGCAGTGTGGAAGATGGCCGGGTAGGATGGAGAAGGTTAGCATATCCATCCTACTGCAATAAAATAGTTTCTGAGGAAAGCGATGAGCTTGGTTTGGCCATTTTAATTTGGCCACAAGAGTCACGCCTTACCACACACCCCCTTCTCTTCCATCCCAGGCAGAAATTTCTACCAAGCAGTTAAAAGTACAAAACTTCCGGGCAAGGAGCTCAGGACCTCCTCAGGCACAGTGGTGTATTATGGGAGTAGATGAAAGCATTCCAGGAGAGAGTGGGAGTAGAAGAGTTTGGGCAGACCTAGGGAAACACAGCTTCTGTGGTGGGAAGGAGGACGATGAGCATTTGGCAAAAGGAAGGGAAAGAAGTGGCCAAATATTTGGGAGAATCCAGAGAGTGTCACAGAAACCCAAGAAGAACAGAGTTCCTAGATGGTCAGCTCTGTGAGATGTTGCCTTGAGGTAAAGGGAGACAAAGGCCAAAGAATAGGCTATTGGAAATACAAGAGTCCGCCGTTACCCACGGTTTTAACTGCAGTCCAAAAATGTTAAACGAAAAATTCCAGAAATAAATAATGCAATCCGCTCTGAGCAGGTTAATGACATGGCCGGCCCTCTCCCTCCTGCCCTGGATTTGAATCATCCATTTATCCCGTGTATCCATCCTGTGTACACTCCTCGCCCTTTAGTCACTTAGTAGCCCTCTCGGTTATCAGATCCATTGTCATAGTATCACAGTGCTTGTGTTCAAGTAACCCTTGTGTTAATAATGGCCCCACAGAGCAAGAGTAGTGATGCTGGCCGTTCCGATATGCCAAAGAGAAGCCATGAAGTGCTTGTTACATATTATCAGAAAGTCAGTAGTAGCCAAACGCTACTCCACAATGCCTGTCATTCACCTCACGTCATCTCATCACCTAGCACGTAGATAATTTATTTCCCATCATCACAAGAAAGGTGAGTACAGTACAGTAAGATATTTTGAGAGAGAGAGAGAGAGAGAGAGAGACCACTTTTACATAACTTACAATCTATATGTGTAAAAGGCTAATATGCAAAGTGCCCCCTTGGGAGTTTGACCGAGAGAACGGGAGTTTGATCTCTTGCTATGACCTGCGTTGACCACCAGGGGCGTGGCGTGGAACATGGCGGGCAACCAGCGGTGGCAGTGGGGTGCTGAGGAAGTGAGGAAGGAGGAGGTGGGGGAACTGTGCGGTGGCAGCGAGGGAAGGAGGAGGCGGGGAGGTGGGGAACCTAATCTGCCCTGATTGCCGGCCAGGCCTAGGGACCCTACCCGTGCACAAATTTCGTGCACCGGGCCTCTAGTATCATTATAATTGTTCTATTTTATCATTATTTATGGTTAATCTCTTACTGTGCCTGCTATACAAATTAAACTTTATCATAGCTGTGTATATATAAGAGAAACCTATTACTTACAGGGTTTATACTACCCATGGTTTTGAGCACCCACTGGTGGTCTTAGAATGTGTCCCCCGTGAATAAGGGGGGACTAATGTATTCAGTGGGATGTCTTGAAAACTTTTGAAACAGAGGTTTCAGTAGAGTAGTATGTGGGTAGTGGGGCAAGGTTGGGGGAAAGGGTGGTAAAAGCACAGTCCAAAAGCTTTAAGGAATGAATGAGTGAAGAGGGTGTGTTTTTGGAAAAATCGGGAATCTAAAAGGAAAGGTAGTCCTTTCAGATAGCCTTGAGGCCAGATTGTTTTAGTATTTTACTGTGGTTGGAATTAGAGCAAGATAATAGAAAACAGAGGGAATAGTTGGAAATAGGTTTTCCTTTTAAGAAAGACTGAGGCAGGGTTGGTCTTCTGGGAACAAGATTTGAGAGTTTCCCATTAAGGATACAGGAAGGAGCAGATCGGTTGTGTTCGATATGTGGAGGAGGAGGAAGAGGGTGAAGCATGGAGGAGGAGGAAGAGGGTGAAGCTCAAACTCTAAAAGCTTACATTTCAGTAATGAGGCTAGCTAGATCATTTGTTAAGATTTTTAAAAAGGGAAAAGGAAGATGGGATCCTAGGCTTAAAGAGTGTGACAAAAGATTTGGAATAACTGCTCCAGGGAATTTGGTGAGCATTCAACTACTAGTAGAGGAGTAAAGGGATGACTAAGCTCTATGAAGTCCCCTGGGAGTTCATTGCTCTTGAGTCTGCAAGAGATTTGGACCCTTCTCCAGCAATAAAGAGAGGGGAAGACTCTGGGGAATGAGCTCATGTAAGGTTTGGCATTGGCAAGGTGAAAAGGTGTGATGAATGAGAGCATTATAAAAGTTAAGGAGACTGGTGAAATCAAGAGAGAAGAAACTTCGAGAACAGGTAGGAACATAGGGGAAGTCCCTGGGAGTGAGGGGAGAGTTCAGAGAGGAAACACCCTCATCAAGACAGACAACAGTGTGGTGAAGGCCTAGGGGCCGGTGGGGGTGCGGGCTAGAAGGAGTCAATGGGGGAGAAAAGGGGACATCTGTAATACTTTCAAAAATAAAGATTAAATAAAAAAAAAAAATAAAAGATCTGGAAGGCAAAGTAGTTGTAGGATCTTACCTTGTGGTTTGTTGGGAGGATTAAATGAGATAATACGTGTGTGTCTAGCTGGCATGCCCTAAATGCTCCAGTGGTTAAATTTATTAAGATGTGGCTCTTGTATAATTTATACTTCCCTTATAACTACTGTTATATTATTTGTGTAAATAAAATCATATTTCAGACTTCAACCAGCCATGAACCACAAACCAAAATAAAATATTATTTTTTTTAAACTGAACCACAAGCCCAACTTAAGTTTTAAAATATACCATCAAACTATTTCAAAACCTCTTAACTTGCCTTTAAAGAAAAAAAAGGTGGATAAGGGTGTGGATCTCAACTTCATCGCATATCAGTTTTGTGATGATGAGAACTTTTTTTTTAATGCTCTTTAGGAAGGAAGGAATAGTTCCTGAACTTGGGCCCCTCCTTCACGTAAGTGTAGAAAATTGGAAGGATTTCTGCATTTACCAGAGATGCCTTTATCATCACCACCACTTTACTTTGCAGCCTTCCCTCACCATCCCAGATACACCTATTTCTTGCTCTGCCCTTGGTTATATTTACCATCGTAGCATCTGGACTATCTTTTAAAATTATTTTTCCTCATAAAATTTGTAAGCTGTCTGAAAGGAAGGGGCTGCTATTTATTGAGTAATCTCTATAGACCAGGCATAGGTCTGGGGACTTTTACACCCATTTTCTCTCTTTGACAACACCTCCCTGAGATAATTCCTCTTATCCCTGTTGCACAGATCAGGACAGTGTAAGTTGTTCACCCCAAATCCCAGAGCAAATAGGTATAGAGCCAGGATTTTTACCCAGCCTCTAGGGCCTCTCTCTCCACTGGACCAGCAAGAACAAACTCATCAGTTGCTTTTGAAGAAAAAAGGTAGACACGGATGTTGATGCCAACTTCGCCATTTATTAGTTCCATCACTGCGGACACATTTCCTAAACTTTCTGGGTCATAATTAATTGCCTCAGTGACAACAGTAGATTTCATTGTTACTTAATGTTACTGCGATGATTAGATGAACTCATATGTCGTGTGTGACAGCACTTACCACATTACCTGGCACAGGTGCTGTTTCTGCATCCCTCCTTCCTTGGGGTGTCGCCTAACAAGTCAGTTTACACAAGAGGATCTTGGAGGGTGAGTCAGGGAAAGCTTGAAATGATAATAGTGGTAGAAGATTGTGATCATTCTGTTCATTAGTAGAAAGTACTTCGTGATGAGAAAGATCTTGAAGGGAAACTCAGTTATTATCATTGGTAAAATGGAAATGATCCTTATATCCGCCCTTGACTTCCTAGAGTGAAGGGTCAATGAGTTTATGTAAGATAAAGTGCGTTGTGACATGTAGACACTGTAGTGACGTTATTATGGTTTCTGAAATGGATGCCTTAACGTCTTCTGCGAGCATTTTGCTTCTTTCAGTGTCTGATTTTAAATTCATGAAGTTTATTGTTTAAAGCTGCTTTCCCCAAATTGTGTTCACTAAAATCCTCGGCTTTTATTAAGTGTTGAAAATGTTCCAGGAATTAAAGTATGCAGTGTTCAAAGAAACTTGGGAAACACTACATACTATGTAGTATTGTTTTAGAGTATAACAGTATAAATTAGCATTAAAAAGTCTCTGAGAAGTGTGCAGTAAAAACATTTGTCCCACTTTTTATGTATGTCATTGTTTCCTAGAATTACTTGATTCTGGAACTATTTAGACCTAGAATATTTACTAAATGCATTTTATGGAACAGTTTGGGAAACACTTATTTAAAGGGGCATTTTGCATTTTAGAGTTGGAAATGATCTTAGAGATTAGTTATTCCAACCCTTTTCATTAAGGAAATTAAAATCCAGAGACACTGAATGAATTGTCCAAAATCTCACAGGTTGAACAGCCTAGGTCTTCTGCGTCTTAGTGCTCCACCATCCTACCTTACAAGTCTTGGCTTTCCCAGTGTGGCACACCCTTGCACCAGTGTTTTCAGAATTGTTTTCATATGAGGGTTGTTTTTTTTTTTCTATCATTCTCTGAACAAGTAGGCCCTTAGGGATGGTATGCTGTGTGTTATTTTCAGACACAACAAACTAGTATCTGCCAACTATCATCATCTCCTTCATTTTTCATTTCTCCTCTCTTAAGGTTAATTTTCCCACCTATTTTATTGCTTCTTAAAGCCTTTATGAAACCAAGATTACTGACTTGGGAAATCAATCTAGGTTAAAATATCGGTGATCTAGAAAACCCATACCTTCTAATTATTAATGAATGTACTTTTGCCCTCTAAATTGTTGTCTTTTTCATGTAATTGGTTGTGGGTAGATGAATTTGCATATTTTAGCCCCTTCCTGCCTGACTTATTACAGCAGGTAAAAATTGCTCTGTGGTTTCTAGGTTAAGTTCCGGTGCAGAGAAACGATGGTGAAGACTTTGCAACACTTCTGTGATGAATGCCTGTCTGGGACATGCTGCTGTGTGTTCCTGAAAAAGCTGAATGACCAGTTTATTGCCCTTTGTGATAATTAAGATTTATTTCAGACACTAATAGTTCACTTGGAGCATTTCTATTTTTATGTATTTTAAGGTTCTTAGTTGCTGAGTCTGAAGAAAAGTGGGTGGGTGTCTGTCAGAGACCCTCACTGATTACTTTATGGAAATTTACCCTGAACGAGTTCTTTGACATGACATAGTGTTTTGAATGAAGTGATAGGAAATAATGTCTGTTATATTGTGTGTATCACAAAAGAAGCATAAAATATTAGTGCAGAAAGGGCCTCAGGAGATGAGCTTTTCCACGAATTAATTTTAGGCTATTTCAACATCACACAGCTTATTTGTAATAAAGCCAGGACTAGAGCTCATAGTCTATCCTGACTAGAGATCGGACCTTTTCAAACAAATCCACCTTCAATTATCATTCAATCAATCAATATTTTAGAGCCCATTATGGGCCAAGCACTGTGTTAAGCCATGAAGGGAATAACATGTTAATGATCTTATTCTTAACCTTGTAGTCTAAAAGGGGCAATGGAACAATTATATACATAACTATGTAATGTAGAAATTAATCAGTGCTCTAAGAGGTGCTGATATTTAAGAAGTACATAGTAAGGACATGTCTAACCTGTAGCTCTCATGCTCCAATTCACACGAATTTAGACTCTTTTATTTCCAGGTGTATTTAATTTGATTCCAGAATAGAAACAAGATTTTGAGTTGGCTGATCAATTTTGTCATTGTGTTGGTTGTCACCTTAGAGTTATTGTACCATTTAATTGACTGTATTCAGCTACTTATTAGGGTGCTAAAGCAGAGTAGAGAAGAAAAGGAAGTATAACTTCCACGTTATTGGCATCAATTTATTGCCAATTTTGGTTTCATTCGTTCTTTAAAAGGAATGTGGGAAAACTAGAGAGTATTAAGAGAAATTCAAGCAAAAAAGGTACTATTTCAGTTTCTAAGAGCCCCTTGCTGTTTTCATTGTTTGCTAGTCCAGTGTGTGGAGTTGGATTGGATAATAGTACCTGTGGCATTGGGATTTCTGACAAAGGAAGCAATCAGTCAAGGTTTACATGGGAATTACTCGTACATTTCATAGAGTGGGCTCGGCAAATGTTTTTCTGTGAAGGCGTCTTATGGTAGGCTTTGCAGGCCATAAGGTCTCTGTCACAATTCACTGCCTTTGTAGCTTAAAAGCAGCCATAGGTAACTCATAAATGAATGGACAGGGCTGTTTTCCAAAAACTTTATTTTGAAAAGCAAGTGGCAGATGGGATTTGGCCTGTGGACGGTAGTTTGCAGACCCCGGGTGTGTAGAGTCCTTTGTCTGATGGTTCTTTTACCAAAAGGTGCACAGAAAGAATGAAAGAAAATGAAACTCTAACTGGATTATAATGGTACTTATTAGCACTGTCAACATAAAGTAGACAAAGAATAAAACCAAGTGAATGTAGGGCTAATTTATAGTTTGGATCACAAGGTTTGGGATTAAAGGCTCAGTCTTGACAAGATACTTTGTTTAGTTTTATTTGGGGAGGCATCCTTCATGTATCTATGTAATCATTGGTCGTTTTATATTTTTTGGTCATTTTTTATATTTTGAATCCCTAAGACTTGGTCGTAATTCTGAAGTGGTGAAACAAAGAGCCATGGTAAAATAGAAGCAGCATCCCAGGGGTGAAATCTTAATTTTTGTCTTTAAAAAGAATTTTTGTGGCTAAATTTGTTTTACTAATTATCAAAACAACATGGCCCAAACAAACTACTCATGCACCTTAGTTTGCAAGGACTGCTATAACAAAGTTCCACAAACTGAGTTAATAGAAATTAATTTTTTCACACTTCTGGGAGATAGACGTCCAAGTTGAAGGGGTTGGCAGGGCCATGCTCCCTCTGAGGGTGGTAGGGAAGAATCTGTTCCAGCCTGTCTCCTAGCTTCAGTCTTCACCTGACAGTCTCTTTCCGTGTCTGTCTCTGTATGCAGACTTTCCCTTTTTATGAGGATACCAGTCATATTGGGTTAGGGTTCATCCTGATGATCTCAACTTGATTACCTCTGTAAAAACCCTATCTCCAAATAAGGTCACATTCCAAGATAGTGGGGTATCTTTTTTTTGAGGGGGGGGGCATAATTTTACACATATACCAACCTAGTGTGTGTGTGTGTGTGTGTGCTTTCAAGTATATATATAATATACTTGCTTAATTAGACCTGCTTTCTGATTTAGCTAAACTTTTTCCAGCCCAGTGAAGTACCCCACCTTCTCTTTCAGGTAATTGTCAGCAACACAGCAGTAAATATCAACACAAAGCAGATTATTATTATAGATCATGCAGGGAGAACAAAGGGTAATATATTTAATGGCAGCAGTGTCTGACTATATTCTGCTCAGTAAGAAAACCTGAAGTCATTTTTCAAGGTGCACCATTTCTTCTTTCAGTCGGGTCAAGTTTCTAAACTTTCTAAATCTCCATTTTCTGGCTAATGGAAGAAAATAGGATTCCACTGAGTCTCTTATCTACCTACTCCAGGACTTCTGTGAGGATCAAATGAGATGAGGCATGGGAAAATGCTTCCTAGACATTTGGTTGAAGTGTAAAATGTTTACACCTGGCTAAAAGCAAGTCGTGTTCCTGGGCTGAAGAAACTGCAAGGAGTCTAGGGGAGAGGAAGCTGGGCGTTGCTACGTGACATCATTGCTGGGCGCCCACAGCCACCCTTTCTGGGCTGGGCTGTGGGCTGCATTTTGCACCATGGGGTCTCGGCAGTGTCAACTGCGATTTGGTGGGCTGTCGCTCTGGGGTGGTGGCGGGGCCTGTGTCCCACTTGGGGGAAGCCGAGTGTTGCTTTGTCGGAGCCAGCTCCACGGTTCCATTTCTCTATAAATGGCCAGTGCGCGTCACAGCAGCTCTTGCCTTGAGTGTCTGCTCCCCGGTGGTCAGTGCGCATCATAGCGACCAGTCGGACGGTCGGAGGGACACTTAGTATATTAGCCTTTTACTAGTATATATATAGACTAAATTGATTAATAGGATCATACAGGTTTCAGGTGTGGATTTCTGTGTTACAAGATCTGTATATTGCACTGTGTGCCCACCATCCAAAGTCAAATAATCTTTCATCATCCTTTCCTTGCTTCTTGAAGTCTGTTTTTCCCCCTTTCTCTCCTTGAAAGTTTTTGTTAATCCTATCACAAAGGGACACAGAATTCGATCTCCTCGTCAAGTTCATATTCCTCTCTTCTTAAGTTAAGGTTCAAGGTCTACCTCTTCCAGGAAGGTGATCTCCCTTTTCCGCTGTTCTGCTATTACATTAGAGCAGAATTCTGATGTGATGGTTTTCCATCGACCACATCTCGGTTGTGGGTGTGTGTGTGTGTGTGTGTGTGTGTGTGTGGATGGAGTGGGAAGCAATAATGCCCTTCTTATTGAGAAGGGGATGAGTTGCGCCACTATCCATTAAGGCATCAGGTTACCTCTGGGGACTTGGAATGAGAGTGAGTTCCTGTAGTTATTGGGTAAGTCCTTCAGTACAGGGAAATATTCTTGCCATTTTTAAGTTTGTTTTGAAAGCTATTAGAGAGCTGTAGGTCAGTAGGGATGTGAAGCAGTATCAAAGCATCTCGAGTCTTAAACAAAAATTTTAAAATGTTCATATGTTCCATTAGAGGTGGAACTTCAATTCTCAATTTTTCCTTTTTTTTAAAAAAAATTTAAATACTGAGGACATATCTCAGATGGCACCAGTTTTATTTTTTAAAACAGCTAAATTATTTATTATTTCTCTTTACAAAAGGAGTCCTCATTGTATATAACTGTTGCTTAATTGCTGAGTTGTTATTGAACATTTTGGAGGGGGTTGTGTTTGTTATTACCAACTAGACTGTTTAATGCCTTCAAGCACTGGAACCTGTATTTCTTTGCAGCATAGTGCTTATGTAGCATAGTGGTTTACATGTATATTAGGAGGACAATATTTGCTGATTTTATTTTCAGGTTGTTTTTTTTTTTTAAAGTCCTATTTCCTTACTACATGTAAAACATGGATTTGCTCATGTAGAATTTTTCAGAAATGCATCCAGAGTGTGAATAGTTATAAGTTATCATTTCAGCAAAAAATTCTGGGCGACTGGCAATGCTGTGTGTCAGAGAATGTACCTTTCTGCCCCTAATGAGGTCCTTGAGTTTACAAAAGCAACTACTTTCCGAGTTTTATTTATGTATTTATTTTTGGCTACAGGTAGTCACATAAACTAAAGTAGGGATTGAACACATGTGGAACTGACTTCATGACTAAACTGGAACAGAAAGATCTTTCCTATCCCTACGTAGGGAGGGGCTCGGTAGAAGGTCTCCTCCCCTCCCCCCAGGAATCATCAAGCAATTCGTTTTATATTCACCTGTACCCAGTGAGATATGTGGAGTTCTTAACCTAGAGCTGGCCATTGCACTTTTTTTGTGTCAGTTAGTGAGAAGCATGAAAATCTCTCACATCTGGAGAAGGATTGGTAAGAAGTGTCAGATCAGCCCAACTGGTGTAGTTCAGTGGTTGAGCATCTACCTATGAACCAGGAGGTCATGGTTCAATTCCTGGTCAGGGCTTGATCCCCAGTGTTGGGCGTGTAGGAGGCAGCCGACCAATGATCTCTCTCATCATTGATGTTTCTATCCCTCTCTCCCTCTCCTTTCCTCTCTGAAATCAATAAAAAATAATATATTTTTAAAAAAGTATCAAATCAGGGGAACCGAGTTTGCTTGGATCAGCTGATACAAAAGAGGATCTGGAGGGTGTGGCCAGGGAGTGCCCTGTCTTAGAACCAGGAGACGCCTTTCCTGCTGGCAAGTCAAAGGATCAGCTGTCATTTGGAGAATTAAAAGATAGACCCCGTGGGGAGCAAGGGGCAAGATGGCAACTGCTTTGGGAGTGGCACAGTCATAGCCGAGTGCTGGGGTATAAGTGGGTGGGGAAGCCCAATCAATGCCCTAAAGACTCCGATCGGCTTAGAGACCATAGAGTACACTTTCCAGGGTCACAGGGACACCAGGGCCTCTGAATTTCAAAGATCTTGGTTCTACCTCTACATGGGCATCTCCTAAAGTGCACTCCCAGGACGTCTGCCCCAGAATTTCCTGGGATGTGCATTAAAGATGGTATTTATTGAGTTCCACTGCCTCGGGAGTCCTCAAACACAAGGGCACCTTCAGGCTCCTACATGAGGGAGGAGCTCGCTGCAGTTTGAGGACCACTGGGCGAAATGTTCCTCAGGGAAGCTCTGCCTGTGGGAATTTCTCAGTGATGTGGAATAAGCTATTTTCTAAAGTCCAGTGGTGATGCCGGCAGGAAATGTAACAGGTGCCAAGTAGAAAATGACAAATTTAGGAGTAACTGAGTCAAAATTGGGTCCAAAGAAAAACTGGGACACATCTCTGAAGGCTGACGGGAAAGCTAATAGCACACGTCCCTTGGAAGCATGGTTGGCCAGAGCACTGGACTAGCTGGCCTGATGCGTTGGAGCCGTTCTGACTTCCTGTAGGAAACTGGAAACAGTTTCAAAGGTCAGTTTGTAGATGTGCTGAGCCAGCTAAGATGCCACGGCCAGCCATAAACCTCAGGGGCCAGATGAAACTCTTTAGAATCCAGGGTACAGAAAGCTTCTAATTTTTTTTTCCTGTTGAGGTTTTCCCATGCATGTTTTCCAAGTAACTGCCTCTGTGTGTGTGTGTGTGTGTGTGTGTGTGTGTGTGTGTGTGTGTGTGGGGGGGCGGGGGCGGGGAAGGTGGGTCCAGGACATGCTCTGTGTGTCTTGTTGGGGAGGACATAGCAGTCAGGAGATATTCCTGAGCATCTCAGAGCCCCCAAACTGTGTGATAGAGTGGGTTTCCATTTTCTTTCTTTCGCTGACCCTTTTCTTCCCTGTCTCTGCTGCACACACGGAGTGGGCGAGACTGCCATTGCAGCAGAGACGGGAACTTTCCGGGGTTCACCCATTGCAGACGTCTCACCAGCTGCACGGCTGTGCAGTCAGAGGCAAGGGAAGGACGGTCCATCAGACAGTGGCCCCCAGCTCCTTACACGTGCAGTGCTTGCTTACGGTGGTCCACACTTGCCAGTTACCGTTAATTTTAGGAAACAACATTTAATTATTAAAAGCTCTTGCTAAGTTGTAGAGATTTACCCAATTCTTATTCACCCATCCTAAGGGAATGGTGCGAAAAAGAATCATTAGGATAAAAAGAATAGTTACTGTAATATAATCTCACTCGCCTCAGCCTTTTCCCCATCATTACCACCTCCCCAACCCCATTTACTGCAGCTAAATGACAACATTTTGAAATATTTAATTTCTGTATTAACAACCATCTGTAGTCTATTGAATGGCCAGAGGGGGAAAACAGCCAGGAAGACGAGAGGTGGGTTAGTCTTAGGATTTGATAAGCCAGACAATGAGTGAATGTCTTGTGATAAGATTTGTGGAAAACAGCCACTTGTACATCACATATAAAACATGCTTCTTAAGTTTTGAGATGACAGCCAGCTGGGAGGAATGGTGATCCAGATAGAATGACAATTAGCAAAGAGATACCAGCGCAATGGAAGGCAGGCCCAAGTTTTAACAAAAGAAGGGTTAATAGGAATAAGTCATTATAAAATCTTGCAATTCCATGAAAAAATGCTGAGAAAAATCTAATATAACCAGATGGGTGAAATGACATGTGTGGTTGGTTTGGCCAGAAATGAGGATCAGCCAACAAACTGATTTAGGTGCTTTAGACCATTAGTGTAATTTTGCCGACATTTAATAAAATTATAATACTTAGATTAAGAAATAAAATCATCCTGCTGCTAGGTTGGTTCCCAGGTTTGCTCATTGCAGTGCTGTTAGCAGTGATTAGACTCCCAGGTTAGCCCACAAGACCATAGTCTTCTAAGGGAATTGTAGAGCTGGTCATGCCAGCTTCCGTTCTGAGTCTCTTGTGAGCAAAGGCTGTCTCATGGTATATGAGATGGAGGAAGAAAACATCTTTCTCTCTCCTAATAATCATAGTAAAAAATGGAAATTGGGTGGCCTTTTGCACCCTCTCTCCTCTCTAGAGGTTGAGAATAATAAAAGTTAGGCACCTGTAAGGAAACGTAGCCTCATCTTTAAATTCCCTTGCTGCTGCTTGTCCCAGGAAGTTGAGAGGTAGGTTAGTCTTGAGATTTGATAAGCCAGGCAGTGCATGTCCTGTGATAAGATTTGTCAAAGACAGCACCTCGTACATCACATATAAAAGTCTATCACGTATAAAATTCATTACTTAGTCTTAGGTGATGACTGTTTTATCACATCATATCCTGGAAGTTTGGGAATTTTTAAAGAGGGACCCTAACCCAAATGCATCTCTAATTGGAGTTTTAAGTTGTGAAACGAACCCAAGTGAAAAAGTCCAGGGACTGTGAAAGGCTTCATCAGGCCAGCCGTTCCAGGGAGCCTTTCCTGGAGAATCCACGCCCCCAGTTTTTTTCTGCCTTTTGCAGCATTTTCCACTTTTGAACCCACAGGGTCATTTCCATTTTGCTCTATTTTTTTTGTTAACTGTGGCTATGCACAGGAGTCTCGAGTAGGAGGAGGGGAACTGAGAAGCTACTTACCTGTATGAGTCAGTTTCAAGATTAGAACTGGTAGTGCCTGTCCTGGGCACAGCCCTCGTGGCCAACTGGATACCAAGTTTAGAGAGGGACCCTGAGCAAGGTGAACTCAAGTACAGCTGACATTTACTGAGTGCTGCTTACGAGCCTGGCATTTGACTGAGGGCTCAACAGTAATTAGCTTGTGCAATCTTCACAACTCTGTGAGCTAGAATAGAGGGTAGCCTCCTCACTTTACAGATGAAGAGCTGAAACTTGGAGATGTTAAGTAATTTGCCCAAGGTCACAGTGAGTGAGCGGCAGTGTGGTCTGAACTCAGGCATGTGATTTCAGAAGCATCCTTTCAGCCCTACTTATCCCTAGAAGTTATCTAGGTGAAAGAAATTGCTCAGATACTGACATTTGTTTGGAGGTTTAAAGGAATACCATTTGGGGGATGGGGGAAATAGGTATCATTAAAGATTTAAATGTGAATCAAAGAAGGGGAGACTAGACTTGTTATATGTTGTAGCAATTAAAAATGTTTTAGAAATAAATTATGTCATCGGCTGTATTGTCATGATTCCCCACCTCACCCCCAATCTCTATGGCATAGAGAAAAATCTTTGGGTATGAGGTGGGACAAGATGCCCCATAAGTTTTTTCTAGATTGAATTATGGTTAAAGAATTAATGGCTATTAAAACTTGGTGGGTGCTTATGTACAGTAACTTTATATACATGTTTTGATTACATGCTCAGATTTTTAAAAGTAAGATTCGGAAAGTAAAAAAATCAGCCGTTAGCCCTGGCCTGGTAGCTCAGTTGGTTAAAGCATCGTCCTGGTATGCAAAAGTTTCAGGTTCAATCTCCAGCCAGGGTACATACAAGAAGCAACCAATGAATGCACCAAGTTAAACAACAAATTGATAGCTCGCTCCCTCTCTCTCTCTCTCTCTCTCTCTCTCTCTCTCTGAAAATTAAAACATTTCTTAAACATCAAGCCTTTACAGAAAGCATGGTGTCTGTCAACAATTCATATCTAACTAAAACTTCAGAATGTGACTTAAAATCTTTGCAGATATATGTAGTTAAGGGTCTTGAGACTAAATTCAAGTGGATTCAGGGTGGGCCTTAAATTCAATGACTGTGCCCTAATAAGAAGATAGGACACAGAGACACAGAGAGAGATGGCCATGAGATTGGACTTATGCCACCAGAGGCAGAGATTGGACTTATGCCACCAGAAACTAGAAGAGGCAGGGAAGGTTCTCCCTAGCCTTCAGAGGGAGCAATGCCCTGCTGACACCTTGATTTCAGGCTTCTGGCCTCCTGAGCTCAGGGAATAAATTTCTGTTGTTGTAAGCCACCCAGTGTGTAGTGATTTGTTGCAGCAGCCCCAGGAAATGAACACAGCCATTTTCCACTTGGTCCCCGTTTGTATTTTAACTTTGGCATAGCTTGATGCACATGTATCATTGTACTTGCACAAACTGTAAGTTTTAAATTTCTTGCCACAGACGAGGCACAGTTAAATTGTATTAGGATGCTATACTTACGTTTAAGTTTTGAAAGAGATGAGGTGTATTTCAAGGAGTTGCCTTTTTTTTTTTTTTTTTTTAAGCCATGCTGGTATTGGAAGTGGGTGGGTTTGTGATTCATGTGAAAGAATTTTATCAAACCACTCAGATGACCCCTTTAAGAAGTTAGTCCCAAATAACTCTGTTTTACTCTTCTGAGCTCAAAAATCAATTAAAAGATTAGGAGTGAAGGTGTCATTTTCCCTGTGAGAGTTTAATAAAGTGTGTCCCGGGTAGAATGAATAACAACTGCCTGACCAGATGTGGCCATCACCAAGGGCAAGAGGATCCCAAAGTGATTACATCTGCTTGAAGGCTTATAGTAATTCTGATTAATCTGTTTTGAAAAGACAGATACCCACATATCTCAGGTATCCAAAGGCAGTAAGATTAAGATTGTTAGAACTCGTACTTTTCTCTGACTTGTAATTCTCACTATCAATCATAATTTGTTTAGTGTCCCCAGTGTTTCAGAGTTTAAACTAGGAATTTAAAAGTCTACTTGTCAGAGAGTTGGGAAATGGTTCCAGAGATGCTTTAGTCTAGAGAGGAAACATAGTAGATTTTCTGTGAAAGTAGAGATCTTGTTCCAGCTAGGAAAACAAGATAATTGATGCATTTCTCTCTAGATGTCAAACTCCTAAAATACTTAGGCTCTACAACCAGCTAGCTCTCGCTAACTTCTTTTACCGCCGTATGCCCCAGAGCTGTTCAGCATACAGCATTTTAACAACTGCCTCAATGACATGCTTTGTAACAAATGCCGGTCTACGTTTGTTCCCTCACCAGACACATAAAAACTCTTGGACCAGGTGCCTTGCTCTAACAGGGAAGGATGTGTGTCCTCGAGGGGCTAATAGGGTCCTGGGCAAGATTTGGTCTTTAATTCGAATGTGGAAATATTATAGTAGAAAATGTTAAAGTGTTCTTGAGATTAAAATATCGTATGTTGAGAAGATCTAAAGGAAAGCAAGTGGCCGTACTGTTCTCTAGCCATATTCCTTCATAATAAACCTGCACTGTTGGTATTGGAAGGACACGTCACTAAGTTTCACTGTTTTGCAACCGGTGTCTTGAGCCAAACCTTTTGGTAATGTTTTATTGATGGGCGTTAGGAAGATTTTCGAAACTATGACATAGGTAAACGGTTCATGGCAAAAGTTAATTTTTTCTAAAAGCCTTAATTAGTGCAATTGTGTATCAAATAAGGCCCCCAATTCAATGAAACTAAATGGCAAACTCCTCCCTACTCCCCATTTTGTCTTCTACTTAGCTCCTAAAGAGGTTGTCAGAAAGACCTATGTCACCACCAGACTACCACCTCTTTGGTGATCTGGAGAAAATCTCTTCACTTCTGTTTTCTTATCTGTGTTATGGTGATAACCATACCTACCTTGTTGTGATTAAGTGAAAGAATACATAGAAAGTACATAGCTTGCTTCAAAAATAGTAACTGCTCAACAATGTTAGCGATTAGTACCATGAATGACACTCAGATCTCCAGGAAAAACCATGTGTTCAATAAGTCGCCATGATTTAAAATGTTTTCCCCTCTAATTTTTGTTTATTTGGGTATTTTAAAAGAATGCCTAGATTACTTCGGTAGTAAGAAAAAGTATTATAGATAGCCCCAACTAAAATGGGTAGACAGATAGCTGAATCTACCCCTTTCAATTAAGAGAAAAATACTGTTCTTGGCATTTGGTCTATTTCTAGAAGGATAACAGCTAGCAAGGATTTGCACATTAGCTATTATGCAAGGTAAGATTGGATTTTGCAATAAGAAAACAAAGATGAAGTTAGAGTCTATAATACAGGCAAAGTTTCTGCGTGTATTTCTGGGGACAGCAGAGTAAGATAACCTATTCATGATTTTATGGGTAAATCTGGCTTCAATATTTACGATTTATATATGACCTTTCAAAAAATGTATCCAGGCAGGATTAAATGATCCTTTAGGGTGATGTTTTAGTTTGAACCATTCTTAGGTAACTGGAGCAACCCCTGGGCTGCAGGGCAGAGCAGAATAGCAGCCAGTGTCCTCTCTGTGGTGAGGTGTGGACCCACTCCTCAGGCGTCCTGACTGATCACAGTGTAGAAAAGGCAGCAAGAGGGCCTTTTCATTCCTAAATTTTTTCCCATACTAGAA
>NW_005354385.1:12817968-12822002 GCF_000412655.1 Myotis brandtii | reverse complement strand
CATTCTTTTTCGTTCATTTCTTTGTTCTATGCTCTGGTTTTTAAATTGGGCAGAGAGTACTGTTTTGAGATAAAATCCAGTACAAAATGTAAAAGAAGTATTGAAAGACTTAAGTTTTAGGAGATGTGTTTTCTTTGCCTGGAGAAATAGAAATTTAAAAACTGTATTCCCAACCTGCGTTTCTTCTTCTTTAGCAAACTGATTTGACAGTGTTGGGGTTGCTCTGAAGTTTCGATTCTCCTGCTTTATGTCTGCTGAATTCGGTGATCTGCGCGTGGCTGCAGGCCGGCTGGGGCTTGGCTCCTGTCTGCACAGTCTGGGGGCCACCGCAGTGTTTGGGCTCTGGCCTATTCCCGTTCCTGCGCTGGAAATGCTTACTCGCTGCTTCGGATTAGGTGGGGTGGAGGCAGAGAGCTGGTCCCTCCTCACTGGTCACTGAGTGTGGAGTCGCCCACAGCCAGTTTCCATTTCAGCACAATTTTCTTCATAAACTTGTCCGTGTGGGGTGGGAAAGGATGGTTTTGTTTTCTTGTTTTATGCATTTAGAAGGGCAGAGACTAATGAAACCCACTTTGGGTACTTGTCACTTAGTAAGTTAGGTTAATCTGGGATTGGGGTTGAGAGTGAAAGATGGTATATTTTGATTATGTGAAGAAAAGATAAAATATATTTTATTTTATATTACAATGAAGCTAAATAAAATGAGAAGAAAGAAGGGTGGGTAAAACCCAAGTGTAGTGATAGTGCCGTATTGCTGTGGTGGTGTGATCCCCACACCAAACCCCTCAGGCACACAGAGGTTCTGGGTCTCTGTCCAGGCTCCCTTGGAAAAGAAGCTCCCTCTGAAATTTTCAATAACCAGCAATGTGTACATCTGGCTCATTTTGGTATAGTAGTGAAACAGATGCTTTCTGATGTACTTTACAAAAAGAAAATAAAAACATATCCAGGGAGATTAATAGCTTTGCTTTTCTTTTTGAGCAACAATTCCCTACTCTAAATCAAGAGTATTGCGAAATAATTTAAAAACTAAAAGGGAAAAAATAAAGCCATGTCTGGTTTACGTAAATATTGAAACTGTTTCCCAGATTCTGCTTACCACCGAAATGAAGTTCTTCAGTTTCTCTCTCAGAAAGGATGAAGAGAGCAGTGGCCCGGGCCAGCGTGTGGATTGGTTAGCTTCCAGGGCACTAGGTGTTCCAAGGATGATAGCATCACTCCCGAGTGACTGGGCAGTAGTGCAGGGCTGGCTCCCTACAGGGAGGAACCTGAGGACTGTTGGCACCAGCACGTACTCCGTCTAAGTGTGTAGTATCCATCAAGAGAAGTCTGACATGTCAGAGAACTTGCCCCTGCAAAGATGGGGAAATGCTGATCAGGTCAAAAGAGAAGCAGTTCCCCAAATCCACTGGCCAGCTGCTGGGAGCAGGGCCCACATGCCTGTTCATATGAGTATAGTCATTGTGATGCTTCAGTATAATAGCCAGCACTGTTACACAGGAAAGGAAAATTCTTACAACTTTTTTTTTTTTTTAAGGAAACAGGATTGGAGATGGTGGCTGGACAATTCTAGTGATTCTTCAAAGCTTTCTAATCTAAGCCCATTAAATTGTCAGTTGCCCTTGAATGTACATTTCTGACAGAAAGGCTACTATGTGCTATAATAATCAGTTTGACTTTTGTATCTTCTTGTAGATGGTACAGGTAGTGACTGTGGGTGCTATTCACAATTTTTTATTATAAACACAAAAATAGACATGGTAACATTCACAAGAATTTTTAAAGAATTATATATTTAATAGATGGTATAAGCCTCCCCCTCCTTTTTTTTTTTTTTTTTGGTAAGCAAGAAACTATTTGTCTAACATAGACTAGACATGAACATCCAAGTAAGGCATCTAAAAACACAAGGTGGGCCCTAACCGGTTTGGCTCAGTGGATGGAGCATCGGCCTGCGGACTCAAGGGTCCCAGGTTCGATTCCGGTCAAGGGCATATACCTTGGTTGTGGGCACGTCCCCAGTGGGGAGTGTGCAGGAGGCAGCTGATCAATGCTTCTCTCTCATCGATGTTTCTAACTCTCTATCCCTCTCCCTTCCTCTCTGAAAAAAATCAATAAAATATATATATATTTTTTAAAGCTAAAAATAAAAAATAAAAACACAGGGTGGATGGGGAATACAAGGTATAAAAGAGGCTGTACAGAATAGGTACTTTCTTTTCTGTGATGACTGAACAGGACTAGCATATAAGTTTCCTTTTTAAGACTCTTAGAAAACATGGCATGTACCTTCATCCTTGCTACAATGTTTGTGCCAAACAAGGGCTAGTGCTTTTTGACAGTAGGGGTGGGAATGGAGACCTAATTCTGCCTTGAATTAGCTGTATGACCTTGGAGATATATATATTTGACTTCTCTGGGCCTCAGGTTTCCTGAAAAGTGAGGGGTTGGATAAGATCAGTGTTTCTCAACATTTTAAAAGCCAAGCCCTCTGATAAAAAAAAAATACTGCCCCCACCTCCACTCCTCAGACCTATCTGAAGATTCTGTTATATTGCCAGTGGAGAGTTATTGAATTGTGTGATCTCTGATGTCTCTCTCAGCTCTAACATTTTGTGATTCTGAGCAGATACTCAATTGGAAATCAGATGAACAAGATTTTTATCTCATTTTGTGAGTAGATGCAGCTTTCTCCTTTTTAAAGCTGGAAAGGGACATTTCTGAAATTCATCCTCACACATGCTCACTGCCTTGAGTCTTGCTTTGTGCGTGGACATCACCTACAACCTTGCAAGAGCAGCAGAAGCTTGGCCTCACCTGAATGTTGAGTCGAAAGCTGCATTTTTCCAAAGCAAGTGATTTCTGTGCTCATCAAAGTTTGAGAAAGGCAGCAGACCACTGTGCTTTAACCTGCAAGTGGCAATATTAGTGGGCTCTCTAATCAATCTAATAGGTTGCTGTCAGCAAGAAAAGATATGAGGGTACATTGCATATCATATGGTAAAGGAAAATAACACAAAATTTTTGTTTCACTTCTGTATGTCTGTGCATGTATGTGTGTATACAGGATTGAAATCTCAGGAAAAAAGTTAATTTTTTAGGTGGGTTTCTGGCAAAAAAAAAAAAAAAAGGTTTAAAAAACAACAACACTGTGTTTTGTCTCTCAGAGACAACCATCTACTTACTCCCTTCTATTTACTCACACACAGCCACACACGGAGACGTTTACACAGACACACAGAGATATGAAATAAAGAGCTTTTCTGTACTGATTTCCCACACTGTATCAGATTTAAGCTGCTGGATTTTATCATGAGTCAGACATATAATCGTTCATTTTTTATGACTGAAAACTTCTTTCTGTTGATGCTTTACTTTGGTTGTAGACATATCACAACACTCAGGTAAGACTTCATTTTTAAAATTTTTATGAGGAGATTTCATACACTCATTCAGTTTCCTGAAAGTACAGATAATGCTTTTTTTTCTCTAGGAGCTAATTTGTGAAACCCACAATACTGTAAGCTCATTCACATGTCCCTTTGCCTGTAAAAAAAAAAAATAAATTAACTTGAATAAATTCATTTGGAGTTTTATTTTTGGATAAGCTGACTCATAATCTTTCTGTCTTTAATGTTAAGTTAATCAGCTTACAATACTTTCAATAAGTGTTGTTTGATGTGAAGAAAGGATATTTAAAAATAGAGTGTTTCCACCCTGGAGCTTCTGCAGCCTCAGCGGTAGTTCTTTACTTACCAGAAGTACTGGGAGAAGATACGAACTGTACTGTGCATGGCCTTTAACAAAACAGCTGGGAGGAAGCTGGGGACGCTGGGAGCCTACCTCCGCCGGGGTGAGGCAGGAAATGCAGAGCCCCACAGAGGTGTTCTGAACTGTCCTGATAAAGGTGATCCTGCACTTCCCGTAGGAAGTTTTCTTCTTTCAACTTATTTTGAGCAAAAAGGAAAAGAGGAGTTCATTCTTGTCCCCTTCACAAGGCTTTGTGTTGAGGAAGAAAACTGGTGTGGATCTGA
>NW_005354385.1:12812185-12817956 GCF_000412655.1 Myotis brandtii | reverse complement strand
CGTGGGGCTCAGGAGGAGGAGAAAGGTGCTTTCCACACACCTGCGTTTGGAATCCAGAAGAGTGCTTTGCACCTGGAGTTGGGCAGGGTTTTGTGTTTTCCCTGTTCTAATAGCTGGCTGCTTAGGATGTAATTGGCTTATTGTTTTGAGCTTTAAGGCGGTTTTAGAACTACTGCATGGTCCTTATACATATAAGATTAAACAGAATGTTCAGGGCTCCTTTCTACACCGATTACGCGTTGAAACAAAAAGATGCCAGCCAGGCTATTCACCAGCATAGAGTCTGGATAGATCTGAGTTATTAAGGTAATTTCAGCTATAATATTTTCACCTTAAGAACACTCCGGTTTCAGGAACTCTGAATATTACATCAATAAAATCTGTTTTGCTCCTTTAAGCTTTAGCTGTCATTTTAGTATAGCACATGTATTTATAATATTTCCTCGTAGTGATCGGTGACTAGGTAGGGAATCCGTGGTTGGCCTGGTCTGCCGGTTTAACCTCTTGCTCCATTTCTCTGGCTGTTGGCAGGCAGATAGGAGAACACAGGTCCTGGCTGTGTGCGACTTGATGTGCCTTAGCTGGCGATGGCAAGAAGCCTTTATTCCAGTGTTAGCAGTGAGAGTTGGAAGGGAGCTTCAGAATCACCCAGCCTCACCTGTGCATTTCCAGGTGCGGAACTGAGCTTCCCAGATGTGACCTTCTAATCCCTGGCCAAGGCAGGATTTGAATCCAGGTATCCAGATTTTTCCATCCAGTAATATTTCTTTTCTATGTACCTTTTCATAGAGAGGAGGGGAAAGAATTTCCCTAGTTTTATGTTCCCCACCAGTTGTTCTTTTTGTTTATAATCTTTTAAAAAATATATATATATATATATATTTTTTTATTGATTTTAGAGAGGAAGAGAGAAGGAGAGAGAGATGGAAACATCAATCATGAGAGAGAATCATTGATCTGTTGCCTCCTGCACATCCCCCACCAGCCTGGACTGGGAATCGAACCATGATCTCCTGGTTCATAGGTTGACCTCTCAACCACTGAGCCATGCCAGCTAGGATTGTTTATCATCTTTAAATTCTCTTTTCTCCCTCAGAGACTCTCTACAGTAATACCTGACGACATCCTATCCATTTTCTGTCTTCAATTTCTAGGTTATCCTACTACCTTCCCAATACCCACCTCCCACCCCAAAATCAAGTTGTTCTAGCATATCTTCTGAACCAACCAAGACTGTGTTTTTCCCCACTGACTTTCATGAAGAATGACTCTTCCTGTCTGTGTCTTTGTCGTCTCCTTCTCTCCTCTCACACCCACCCCCTTTCAGGACTGCCATTCCTCTTATTGGTAATGGCTTGTCGTTAATATTCAGCTCACCCAGCTGTCTAGCCCTCTGTGAAGCCTTCTGCAACCTTTCTGTCTCAGGCTCCTTCGTCCCTGATCTTCCCTTGGTTGAACTCTCACTATTTTTAGAAACTGTACCATATTACCCTATTATATGTGATGCAATTAAGGGTAGATAAGGCCAGGAGCCCACTGTTAAAAGCTTTTCCTTCCTAATGCATGTGTTTTCTGGTAAGGAAGTTTTGAACCTATTGCTTAATCCCCTCACTTCCTTTCTTGGCCCTCCAGTTTTCTGGTGAATGACTTGGATTTAACTCCTTCAGTCTGGTATTTATATGTTGGGTTTTGGTTTTTTAAATTAGACTCATTTTTATTTTTTTTTAGCAGTTTTAGGTTTACCACAAAATTGAGAGGAAGGTACAGAGATTTCCCATATACCCCTGCCCTCACACATACATAGTCTTCTTCATTATCAACATCACTCACCAGAATTGTACATTTTTTACCAAAGGTGAACACATCATAATCACTCAAAGTGTCATAGTTTACCTTAGGGTTCACTCTTGGTGTTTTATATTCTATAGGTTTGGAGAAATGTTTAATGACAGTATTCACCATTACAATGTCATACAAAGTGTTTTCACTGCCCTAAAAATCCTCTTTGCTCTAGATATTCATTCCTCCCTCCCCAGAGCCCCTGGATGGGCATAAGTTTTCAACTCTTTTAGGTAGATACCAAGGAGTGTGCTTGCTGGATCGTTTGGTAAAAGTACGCTTAGTTTTGTAAAAGCCTCCAGACTAGACTCTCTTCCAAAGCAGCTGTACCATTTTGCATTCCCATCAGCAATGAGTGCAAGTTTCTGTTGCTCTATGTTCTCCACAGCATTTGGTGGTGTTAGTGTTGCACCGTTTGGCCATTCTAATAGGTGTATAGTAAGTAGTATATTGTTGTTTTAATTTTTATTAAATTGAAATTTTATTGAATTCTTATTTCCTGATGACATCTGTGAAGCGGCTTTTCATGTGATTATTTGTCATCTGTATATCTTTTTAAAAAAATATATTTTTATTGATTTCAGAGAGGAAGAGAGAGGGAAAGGGATTGAAAAATCAATGATGAGAATCATTAATTGGCTGCCTCCTGCATGCCCCCTACTTGGGATTGAGCCTGAAACCCAAGCATGTGCCCTGGACTGGACTCAAACCTGGGACCCTTCAGTCCGCAGGCCGACATTTTATCCACTGAGCCAAACCGGCTAGAACTGTATATCTTTTTTAATGAAGTGTCTATTAAGGTTTTTGGCCCATTTTTAAAATTGGGCTGTTTGTTTTCTTATTTAGAATTTTAAGATTTTTAAAAATATATTTTGGATAGCAGTCCTGATAAGATACATCTTTTGCAAATATTTTCTGGCAGTCTCTGGCTTATCTTCTAATTCTCTTAATATTGTCTTTTGCAGAGTTTTTCATTTTAATGAACTCGAGCTTATCAATCCCTCCCTCCTCCCCCCCATGGATTGTGTCTTTGGTGTTGTATCTGAAAAGGCATCATACCCAAGATCATCTAGATTTTCTCTTATCTTCCAGGAGTTTTTGTGTTTTACATTTAGATCTATGATCAGTTTTGAGCTAATTTTGGCAAAGGGTGTAAGGTTGGTGTATAGAATCATTTTTTTGCAAATAGATGTCCAGTTGTTCCTGCACCATTTGCTGAAGAGACTATCTTTGTTCCATTGTATTGCTTTTGCTCCTTTGTCAAAGATGAGTTGATATATTAATGGAGGTTGCGTGTTGGTTTTTATCCATCTCCCCTCTTATAAATGCTTTTACAGAAACTAGAAGGAACAAATAGGAAAAGAACTCTGGTGTGTTTCTTGGCCCAGAGTTCTCAGTAGGCAACCTGGGACATCAGTGGGGTTCTTGGGAAGACCTTTGGAGGGAGTGGAACAATTGAACTGATTTTCATGCAGGAGCACAGAATCAGATCTTTAAAAGGCATTTGAATGATAAGGAATGTAGTTTCTTGGTGGAACCTTGAAGGGAAATTTGACCTCAGGAATCACATGTTGTATCTATGGTGTGTTTTCTACCATGGATTTTCAACACCTGCTTGCCCTTTCTTCTTCTTACTCCTTCACAACCACTACCTCCACCACAAAGAGCTTGTCCAAGTTGTTTTAATTAAGATCTTTTCCTTTTGGTTAAAATTGATTTTCATTTCTGCACCGTGGTCTCCATCCATTGAGTCAGCCATGTTGTATCCACAGGCTGTTTAATATAAGCCCCCGCCCCTTTTTAAAAATTTTTTTACCTGAAGAGATTATAGCTTTACATGCAGGGATCAGCTTTGGTGGGCATTTTTGAGAATATGAAGTGTGAAATCTATTGGGAATTTTTGTTTTTAGATTATATTTGAACAGCCAACCCAACAATATGGACCCCTCTCTTCTGACAGGTGTAATCCAACCACAAATACTGAATAACCTGTTTCTCCATTTCACAGTCTTAGAGGCTGCAAAGTTTGTCACCAAACGGGACAGTGATGATATGAGAACCATTTTTTTTTATTATAATGATGAAAAATGTATAACATACAATTTTCCATCTTTTTTTTCCATCATAGTTCACATTTAGTATTATTCTGTATTAGTTTCAGGTGCACAAGATAGTGGTTAGACAATCATATACTTTACAAAGTGTTCTCCCTGCTATTTCCAGTAACCACCTGGTACTATACATAGTTATTACAATACTATCAACTATATTCCCTATGCTGTACTTCACATCCCCATAACTATGTTATAACTACTAATCTGTGCTTTTCAATCCCTTCATCTTTTCACCCAGTCCCCCAACCACCCTTACATAGCTATGAGAACCAGTTTTATTAAATAGTTGGCCATGTGATTTTAAGCTTTGCTATCCTAACATCAAATGGGATTAAATGATGTATGCCCATTTGCCCTTCCCCCACATTATGGAAAAGTAAGGACCTGTATGTGTGAAGGGGCACTGTTGTTTCATTAATATAGGTGCTGTCTCTTCAGTTTGACCTACCCGGAAGAACATCTGCTTCCTGACCAGTTTCTCATCTCTCATTAATTCCCCCACCCCCCACCCCACCCCCGCCCATGCTGAGCTTGTGTACTTTCCCAGCTCCCTGTGCCTTTATCTTTCTCAGCTACTATTCCTAGCCCTCTTTGAGCCACTCAGGTTTCTAAAAGGAAACAAAGAAAATATCCTCATTTGGATGCTTTTCCCTTCTTCCTGCTTGATAATTCCCTTAAATTGTTCAATTTCTTTCACATCTTAAAAGCTTATGGAGAGGAACAATGTGTGTAATTAGTACAGTGTATAGTATCTTTACATAGTACTCAGTTCATGCCAGGCTTGATATTATCCTATATCCCAGTGTAAATGATAATGTTCCATAACTTTTGCCAGTTCTCAGGAGCAACTGTAGTGATTATTTTGCTTGTGGATAAGGTGGTCTCTCTCTCTCTCTCTCTCTCTCTCTCTCTCTCTCTGTAGGGGAGGGGCAGGGTGGGGATGCAATTATGGATTATAACCCTCCTAAACTATAAGAATGATAACCTTAAGGAAGACGTGAGGGTAATGAAAAGGCAGATTGTAGGTTTCTTTTCTCTTCAAAATGTATTAGAATTCTTAGGGAAGTTACTAAGTAAGGGGGAGGGGAGAGGGCAGCTTCAGCTATAAGATTGGCCAGAGCACTATTCTTGAGTTTATTAGAAATAGGAAGGAAATGAGACAATAGAATTTATGATAGGTCTTTATTTTTTTATTGTCTTTGCTGAATAGACATCTACAGTAATGCACACGGTTACTAGTACATTTTAGTTCACACATGATTAATTTTTGCCTTTTTTGTAAAAGACTTTTAGGCTTCCATATAGAAGAGAAGACTGCTTAGTGGGGTGTGATGTGATGGAGAGGGAAAGATTTGCTCTGGGTATAGTTGTCATGTGCCTGTTGTTCATCATCCTGTCTTTTAATGGAGGAGGCGCGTGGGCCTTGCTGCCGGGATGGAGGCCTCAGAGCTGTCCACACAGGAAGTCCTCCCTGAGTGCTTTCCACACAGGAAGTCCTCCTGATTGCTGACAAGCTCTCTTCCTGCTGGTGCCCACACCCACTTGTGCAGGGAATGCTAATGGAGCCACCCCATTTATTTACCACTGACTTTGTTTTTTTATCAACTTTGGCATGCAGATTAAGCCCTGATAAATGTTATGAACAGGGAATTAGCTCGTTTCCCCTGCCTTTGGATAGGCAGCTTTGGTAGGTAGCTTGTTTATATGACCTGAAGCAGTGAAATTGGGCCAGAGGAGGCTGGAATAGACTACTATGCTCTGAGATAGACTACTAGCACTAGGATGAGTCAGCACTTAGCTGTAGTATTCCCCTTTCTC